>NW_007884472.1:0-548 GCF_000696425.1 Galeopterus variegatus
TAACAGAATACCTGAAACTGGGTAATTTATAAAGAAACAAAATTTATTTCTTACAGTTTGGTAGCTGGGAAGTCCAGGATCCAGGGAACACAACTGGTGAGGGCCTTCTTCTGGATGGGAACTCTCTACAGAGTCCCGTGGGGATGCAGAGTACCACATGGCATGAGAATTACAAGAGCTGTATTATATGCTCCTTATAAAGCCACATGAACTTCTGGGGGACATATTTGACCCATAGCAGTGGGTAAAAGAACAGACTTTGGGATCAAAGTAATGGGTTTCCATCCTGGCTCTGTCTGCCTCTCCCCGCCACCCCCAGTGATGTGAACTTGTGTGAATATATAATGCCTGTGACTTTCAGTTTTTCCATCAATAAATGAGAAGCAATAATGCCAATTTAATAGGGACATTCTGAAGATCAAATAATATCACGTACCTGAAAGGCTTAGGCTAGTACCTGCCACTCAGTTGCAACACTCAGTGATCAGTAGCTGTGATCATGCTAAAGAGAAGGACAGCAATGCCACTAGCCTCAACACAACTACACT
>NW_007884473.1:0-548 GCF_000696425.1 Galeopterus variegatus
TTTCTTAGTCACCCATCTTCATGGTCATTTTTAAATGGAGAGAGCACAGCTTGATTTTCACGTCACAGGCTAAATTATCAGCTCTTATAGGTTTTTAAAAATTGACGTACTCCATGAGAAATTGAGGGTAATAGTGCCTCTTTTTAATCATTGTATTTCCATGTGGTAGGATAGGTGTGACACATAGTAGACACTTACAAGCTACTCGAAGAGCAACTAAATAAATGAGTAATTGAATTAAGTAACATTACAACATCCTCTATAGTTTCTGCTAAAGTATTAGTTTTGAAATATGATAAGAACCTGAGGAGTATGACTGTTGATTTCTGTATTTTTTCTTTCTTAATTACATATATTTTGCATTTACACCGCTTCTGTATTTTTTCTTTCTTAATTACATATATTTTGCATTTACACCGCTTCTAAATCACAGGCTGATTTTTAAAAACCTATTAGAGCTGAGAATTTAGCCTGTGATCAAACTGTGCTCTCTGCTTAGCATCATCAACAAACCACAAATTCATCAATTAAAAATATAACTTTGTGGG
>NW_007884474.1:0-548 GCF_000696425.1 Galeopterus variegatus
GGATACCTAAATCACAATAAAAACTTAAAGGTTCAAGGGCTGGCCCGTGGCTCACTTGGGAAAGGGCGGTGCTGATAACACCAAGGCCACGAGTTCAGATCCCTATATAGGGATGGCCGGTTAGCTCACTTGGGAGAGCATGGTACTGATAACACCAAGTCAAGGGTTAAGATCCCCCTACCAGTCATCTTTAAAAAAAAAAAAAAAGTTCAAAATTGACAGCTTAAATTATATGGCCAAAATTTTGTACAAATTGAAAAAAATTTCCAAGTTCAACAACCTTCTCCTGATTTAAATACTTTCTTCTAACTATATTTGATCAGGATTAAAGAAAGCTCTGTCTTCACCAACAAAATCTAAACTAAGATAATACTGTGACTAGTACAGATAATTTCCTAAAGTATAGCCCTTGACCAGCTTTTCTTATGTAAGAGTTTAAAGAAGTCTTTATTAACCTTAAAGACAAAGTCCCACAACACCATATCTGACACAGTTTTTCGCAATGTAGATACAAATCACAGGTTTAAAATGCTACTGCAGGGCCGGCC
>NW_007884475.1:0-548 GCF_000696425.1 Galeopterus variegatus
TACCAGGTCACAAAACAAGTGACCTAATTTTATTTGTTTATTTTTCAGAAAAAATATCTTTTAGCAAGTATGTTGTTAGGAGTTTCTGAATTTCTATTTTTCTAAGAAATTATGAATTTGTATTCTTTCAAAATAGATGTAATTCGAACTATCCCCATTTAACTAGCTCTGTTTGTGAGTTATTACTTTTTCATATAAATGAAATAATTAAAAACAATTCATATAGAAACAGTAACTGATGAGATAAAACTACTCTACTGTGATCAGAAAGAAGTTATAGATCTGTGCTGTCCAATACAGTGGACTCTAGATACATGTAAGTATTTAAATTTGAATTACTTGAATTAAATAACAATTTTAAAATTACGTACTTCAGTTGTACTGGTTTCATTTGAAGTACTCAATATTCATATGTACTTAGTGGCTACCTTATTGGGGAGCATAGACAGAATATTTCTATCATCATAGAAATTCTTTTGGAACATGCTATTCTAGATTGTTTTATGTAAGTTATACAGTAGTAAATAGTTTTAAAACAAATTACTTAT
>NW_007884476.1:0-548 GCF_000696425.1 Galeopterus variegatus
TTTTAAAAAAAAAAAAAAAAAAAAAAAAAAAAAAAAAAAAGGGCAAGAAAACAAAGTCTCTAAGGTCTAGGAGTCAAGGTTATTACTATTTTAAATTGTTGATTGTTGACATGGATGGAAATGTCTAGGGAACACACCTTTATGTGGTAAGAGGAGAAGATTCATTGGGGAAAATTCTGAGAAAAGTTAAAAGGGCCATTTTGTCCAAGAGAACGTTCCAGTTTTGTGTGCAAAGTGCTTGAACCCAAGACAGGACAGTTTACTTCATATTCAAAGGCAGGCTCCCATTGTTAAATGAGTTGGGCTCCAAAGGCTGACTTGGAAGTCTGTCATGTGGAATTTGGAATGCCACCTCATAAGAACATTAGGAGTTTTCACAATTGCAAGACTCCCATGATAATCCCTGGAAAGGCTTTGCATTTCGACAGTGGCCTTGGGTCCCTGCACCCTGCCCCCCATGCCCTTGCTTGGGTAGCCTCGTGACTGTTCTACCCTGGCTCAGGCTGTCCCAGCCTCACCGACTCACTGTTCCTCGATCTTGCCGGCCA
>NW_007884477.1:0-548 GCF_000696425.1 Galeopterus variegatus
GTAGAGTTGATGGAATTTTTGAGAACATCTCCTTGTTAATTTATACCACATATTGTGAGAGCTAGAAAAATTAGTTAGACACAGTCCTCATCTGGTTAGGAAGACTATACCTGTGTGGAAACAGAACCAACAAGACAACTGCACAGTGAAATGCCAAGCAATGGTAAATGTCTGGCACTTGGTGCAGACAATAGGAGCTACATAAATTCATAAAAAAGAGACAGTCTGGGTTCAGACAGTGAGAGAAGGCTTCTCACAGATGAGAAATGAGCTGGTGGCTAAGGAAGGCAAGTCCTCGAAACTATACCTGAGTGGTCCACATGGAAGGCAAGTCCTCGAAACTATACCTGAGTGGCTTGCATACAAGTTTTACTCAAATGTGGATATTTAGTTACAAAATGACCCAAACCGGCTGCCATATGCTTAGTTTCTTTGTGTGTACTCAAGATCTTTGTTGTTTCTCTGTGCCCATGCGTACTGAAATGGGCCCTTTTCTGTGGAGTTGTGCTGAAATTGCAGTTGAATTCCAGATGGGAAGCCAGATCTAC
>NW_007884478.1:0-548 GCF_000696425.1 Galeopterus variegatus
GTGGATTTTCCTAAAATCTTTCTATTATTGATTTCCATTTCAATTTCATTCTAGGTCAAAGACCAATTTTGAATGACTTGAATTTATCTTAACTTTACTGGTACTTATTTTATGGACAAAATATGATCTATCTTGGTAAATATTTCATGTGCACTTGAAAAACAATGTATATTTTATTATTGTTCGATTAAATGTTCTATAATCAATTAGGTCAAGTTGGTTTTACATTATCCATGTAAAATATCCTTACTAATTTTCTGAATTAGTCCTGTCAATCTAATGATTGATAATAAAGACAAGTATTAAAAATCTCTGATTATGTAATTGTGTGTTTATCTGTTTTCCTTGCATTTTTCTAAGTTCTAACTTCATGCATTTTGAAATTCTGTTAATAGGGACATGAATGTTTATGATTGCTATGTCCTCTTGATGAATTGGTACCTTGAGTATTATGAAATGACCTTTTCTGACCCTGGTAAAATACTTTGCTCCAAATTTTACTTTGTCTCTCTGTTCTGGTCTGTCATCTCACACACTCTGTCGTCTGA
>NW_007884479.1:0-498 GCF_000696425.1 Galeopterus variegatus
GAGCATCTTTTTAACACTGCAGCTGGAAAAACTGGATATCCCCATGGGGAAAAAAGACAAAACTTGAAGAGGCAGCAAGTGAAAACATCCGGTGACCACTGGTTTAGGGCACCGCCACCTCCCACATGCAGTGCCCCAGGAGCCTCTAACTCTGTCCCCAACTCTTGCTCCCCTACAAGTTGTTCTTGAAATAACAGAGTGCTTTTGGGGGAAAAAAAGAAAAGAAGAGGGCAAATCCAACCGCAAAAAAAAAAAATTTCCCCTCAAAAACAGCTTCAGTGTGAAACGCAAACTGGCCGGGCCTGCGAGGGCCTGCCTGGCCCCTGCCTGGCCCCTGCGGCCCCTGTGGCCCACCTTTCCGCTCTCGGTGTCCCCAGCCCCTCCTCTCGCACCACGCTCTGTCCCTGTTGACCTCCCAGTTCCCTGAACACAAGCTTCTGCTCCTCTCAAAGTCCTTCCACAGGTCTTTGCATGTCTGGCTCTTTCAACCTTCAGGTT
>NW_007884480.1:0-548 GCF_000696425.1 Galeopterus variegatus
AATTTATTGCTTATGGTTTCAGAGGCTGGAAAGTCCAAAGTCCAGGGAGCACATCTGGTGACGGTCTCTTGGCGGTGGCTTTACAGCAGTGCGTTCCTTCACATGGCAGAGAACGGTGGAGCAGAGAGAGAGAGAACTTCTCTCACGTGCTCTTCTTTGAAAGCCCTCAGAACCACGCCCAGACCACCATTATTAATCCCTTCACTAGGCAGGTCCTCAGAACCTCTTCAAGGCCCCACCTTTCAATTACCAGAATAGGATTTCCCACCCTGTTCACAGTGTCACGGTGGGGACTAAGCTTCTAATATATGGACTTTGGGGACACAATTCAATCAGTCCACAGCACCAGTGCAGGCTGGTCTCACTCCTCTAGTACCAGCAGAATGGTGAAGAAGACACTAGCAGTGTCCAAGACAGTACACAAAGTGCCATCGGCCCCTGTGACAGGCTGGTTGACAGTCACAGTGTCTGGGACAGCTCGGGCTATGGCAGCAACGACTGACTGACTTTAGTTGGTGATGCTCGCTCACAAGCTGCCAGCTCCTCTC
>NW_007884481.1:0-548 GCF_000696425.1 Galeopterus variegatus
AGGTGGACAGAAGGTCAGAGACAGAACACGGGAATGTTGCGGGACACGAGGGAAGAAAGCCTTTCCCGCAGCACTTGGCAGGGAACAGAAAATTAGCGGCCAAACCTCCACCCTCCTGGAGGAATTGCCACACCAGGGTGACACGAACACGGAAAAGTGAAGGTCAGCCATCAAAGCAGGCCCTGCCAATACTGTTCGTGCTGGGTGGGCGTACCACCTCCCCTCACTGTACCCTTGTCAGAGGAAAGGGCGCAAGGCCCAGGGGTACAAAACAGAGGCACAGTCTAGGCAGAGGGAGGCCTATGTCTTTTAAGAAAAAACAAACAAGGCAGCTTCAAAGAAGAGAAAGATTACATCATCAGAGGCCCATACGTATCTTCTCCTTTCAAATGGTGGAATGCACCCATCTTTATTGAAATATGAATTATTTAAATATTGATTTCTGACAGACTGAAGCAGACAGAACAGCTGAGGCTTACTTATAGTTGAGAGCTGCAGATAAGGAAATCGACCAACATATGATTTTTACGTATGTCTGTATGCATATA
>NW_007884482.1:0-548 GCF_000696425.1 Galeopterus variegatus
ATCTTTCTCTTTTCTTTTTTTTCAAAGACAAGAGTATTTTCTTGACACTGATTTTGGGAAAGTTTTTTCTTTGTTTTTGGCATAGCATAACCAAGGGACACATTTATGAGAACTTTGAATTGCTATCTCTCTTTAGTAACCTTTTAGCAGTGCTTGCAGCAATGTTTTCAATTATAAATGGAGTTATTCAATGGAAATTAGATACATATGTATTTTAGGTACATATGTATTTTAAAATGTCAAATTTAGGTACATATGTATCATGTAGGTACATATGTATTTTAAAATGTCAAATTTAGGTACATATGTATCATGTAGGTACATATGTATTTTAAAATGTCAAATTTAGTATGAATACATTTGAGAAAATCTGGGAAATGGAAAAAAATAAAATAAATTATTCCAATCCCACTCCAAATGCTGCGGGTACTTATTTTATTATCTATCTTTTTACCTTTTTTCCAATATATCTGATTATCTATTGGCCTGCCTGCCCCTTACCTATCTATTCTCTGTAGTTTATCTATATTACATTGCATTCATAGCAT
>NW_007884483.1:0-548 GCF_000696425.1 Galeopterus variegatus
CAACTTGCTTGGTCAAGTGGATGTTCTTTTGCTAATTGCCCCTCCCACCCTAACCCCTACCCCCAGCCTAGGCCTGCTCTGACTGGGGTCAAGAGAATATCTAGGTGGGATGGAGTCTGTCCCCTGGTTTCAGCTTCTCTCACTCAGCGTAATGCCTTTGAGATTCATCCAAGTTGTTGTCCGTATCAACAGTTTGTTCCTTTTTATTGCTGAGTAGTATTCCATTGTATGCACACACCTCAGTGCATACCCATTTCCCCCACTGAAGGATATTTGGATAGTGTCCAGCTTTTGGCAATTATGAATAGACCTGCTATAAACACTCATGTACATTTTGTGTGTGAGATTCTAAGTTTTTACTTCTCTAGGCTGATGTCTAGGACAGTAGGATTGCTGGTTCATATGGTAATAACGTTGTAAGAAACTACCAAACTTCTAGAGTGGCTCTGCGTTTTGCATTCTCACCACACAGTAGAGAGTCCTAGACGCTCTGCATCCTCGTCAGTACTTGATTTTGTCAGAACTTTATATTTTAGCCATTCTAACAG
>NW_007884484.1:0-548 GCF_000696425.1 Galeopterus variegatus
TCAATCTGTGATGACTATGATTTCTCCCCAAAAGAACAGGTCCTGTTCATGCTCCTGGAAACTGTCAGGTCTTTTATTTTGGGAAAACAAAAAGGTTGCCAGAGTCAACCTTTTATGCCTCAAATACCTGTTGTCTTTAGTCATTATCCCAAATATTAGCTTTTTGAGTAATTGCTACTCTGTCCTTGCAGCCATTTTCTTTTGTGTTGAACCAACTTCCATAGCTCTCCTATCTCTAGAGCTCTTCTCTTTGCCTTTTGAAATCCTTATGCAGTGGAGAATTCTTACATTCTTTTCTAAATTTCCCTAATTAAACTGAATCTCAAATAGCTCCAAAAATCCTGTCTTGTAGGTCTTTTAACTATGTTGCTCATCTCTTACAAGCTAGACAACTCAGTATTGGGAGTGGGGTAAGTGCCCTCACTACTCTCCAAATCCAGCTCCTGCGATTTTTTCTCTGAGCCTCTTATTTATACAGGAACAACACCCACATGTCCTTGAAGATGAAGGCAGTTAGCTATACATCTCACTACCCTTCCTCATTGAGA
>NW_007884485.1:0-548 GCF_000696425.1 Galeopterus variegatus
TTTCCTTTTAAAGCAGATGGTTGCTATTGTGTTTATTGCCCAGGAGAAGGATGTACAGAAACAATCAGAAAAAAAGCCTGCTATCTTTGTTCCAAAAGCCTAAGCCTTCAGGGGAAGCTGGAAGCTAGGGGCACAGACAAAACATTTGAGAGAAAGATCAAAAAAGAGAGCAGGGCTTCCCAAGAAATTTTACAAAGGTAATCTGGACTGGTGAATTAGAATTAGATGAACATAGTGTGGAGGAATTAACGACAAGCAGATTGCTCGATGCTTCAGAGAAAGAAAAGCTTTTAGCTGCCTTCTTGGGTAGAGCTATGTGGAAGTCAAACTTATCCAGAAAGGAGTAGAGGGGCTTGGGATCATGAGAGACTGTTTTCAGGTAAAACTGTGGGGAGAGAGTAGGAACCAGCAAAACATTGTCTGGAAGGAGTACTCGGGTGGACCCAGCTAGAGAGAGCATCACATGGACCCAGGATGAAAGGGACACTCCCACTCAGGACCGTGGCTGTCCAGGAGACTCCTAGGCTTAAACACAACTCTGGGGAAGG
>NW_007884486.1:0-548 GCF_000696425.1 Galeopterus variegatus
CAGGCTCATTTCAACCTAATACTTTTACCAAACTATAAACTTTGATATTTTTTTCTTTTTCATTTTTTTTTTTTTTGGAAGGATGTCATTACAAAGCAGTTAAAAGGGAGGATGTGGATTCAGATCCTGCCCATACCACTAAGGGTCTGGGCAAGGGATTTCATTTCTCTGAGCTTTGGGGGTTTTTTGATTGTGGCAAGTATATGATAAGCCAAGCTTGCTGGATTTTTTTTATTAAAATTAACATAACACCAAGTTCTGGTTAAGATCTTCTTCTCTCACAAATTATGTGATTCCCAAGAAATGCTGGGTTTGTTGATAAATGTCTTAAGAGGAATTTAATTCAGTCAGCTTGGTAAAAGTTTCTGCCAGTTCTTCATGTTGGGTGTGTTACAGGAGAGAAGAGTGAGTCAATGACTTTCTGCTGGTGTGTGATGCTGCATAGACAGCCCGAGAGCTGGGGTGAAAGTCGCCTGATGTTTCTGCTACTGTCCTTGCCTCCCTACATTCTCAGCACAGTAGCAGAGCAACACTGCAGAAATGTGACT
>NW_007884487.1:0-548 GCF_000696425.1 Galeopterus variegatus
GGTTTGGTTTAGATACTCCAGTGACAAAAGACAACGAGGCTTTGGGTCCACACTAGGTGGGGAGTTGGATCTGACACCCCTACATCAAGGGGGTGCTAGAAAAAAAATCTAGCCATGGATCAAGAGAATGACAAAGAGGCACGTCTATTTCAACCTGGGTTCTGAGTTGGGAACAAATTTTTTTTTCCTCTTAGAATTTGAGGCCACAGGCCTGACCTTACAATTTTGGGTCAGAAAGCCCCAAGCTAAGCAATTAACAAAAATAACTCTGGGTTTGTTACACTCTTGGGCAATTTACACAGAACTAATTTTGGAGGGACTCACTCATCACATCAAACACATACATTCGTCACAGATGAATTCCTACTGAATTGGACCTTCCAAAATTACACAGGAGGAAATCCATGAGTGAGGATAAAACCCAAGCTTCTCACTACAGCCCTCAGGACTCTACCCAGTCTGGCCCCTCTAGAGCTTGTCCCTCACACTGACCTCCAGCCACATTAGCCCTCTCTGGGCTCTTGGTTTCTCCAAACCTCTCCCACCTC
>NW_007884488.1:0-548 GCF_000696425.1 Galeopterus variegatus
CCTGCACTCCCATGTTCATTGCAGCCCTATTTACAATAGCCAAGATATGGAACCAACCTAAGTGTCCATCAGTGGATGACTGGATAAAGAAAATGTGGTATAATTCACAACAACATGGATGGACTTAGAGAAAATTATATTAAGTGAAACAAGTCTGGCACAGAAAGAGAAATATCACATATTCCCACTTATTTGTGGGAGCTAAAAATAAATAAATAAACACAAACAAAAAAAAGAGTTGGGGGGAAGAAGACACAACAATCACAACAATTCTTTGAACTCATTAAGACAAGTGAACAGATATAATGTAGTGTTGGGGGAGAGGGGAGAAAGGGAGAGGGAAAGAGAAATGGTTAAAGGGTCACAAAAATCAACTACAATGTATATTGAGAAGTTAAAATAAAATAAAAAAAGAAAATGTGGTATGTATACATAATGGAATAGTACTCAGCCATAAACAAGAATGAAATTCTCCTATCTGCAGCAGCATGGATGAGTCTGGAGAAAATTATGTTAAGTAAAATAAGCCAGACAAAGAAAGAGAAATA
>NW_007884489.1:0-548 GCF_000696425.1 Galeopterus variegatus
GAGAGAAAGATACCAGTTACACACAGGAAACAAAAAATTTCTGAGTTTTTGGCAAGGTCAGGAACTTCTCAGGGGGCATTTTAATGAGAAAAATGAAGAAGTTGCTGTAGTAACTTATTTTTTTAGCTTCTTGCTAACATCTTTATGGCTTCCCTGTGATTGTCAGAGAAAGTAAATGCTTGCTTTGTTACGACATGCTAATATTTCATGTGTAATGCAACTCTTAGTGCACCTCCAGTGAACTCTTCAGGTTAGTTAAATTCATTATCAGAGTCCCCTTGGCTCACTGACAGAGTAGGTGTGGCCAAGCAAAAATAATTTAGAAACTCGTTGTGGCTGGCTTTGCCCCACAATTGTTCTTGGGCAATTTTGCTATTGATTTATTCACAAATATTAAATAATTTTCAACCATAATATTAGGGACTCAATCGT
Source organism: Galeopterus variegatus (assembly GCF_000696425.1). Taxonomy (NCBI): domain Eukaryota; kingdom Metazoa; phylum Chordata; class Mammalia; order Dermoptera; family Cynocephalidae; genus Galeopterus; species Galeopterus variegatus. The sequence goes on from NW_007884489.1 coordinate 433, forward strand.
GAAAAATTTGTAATCACAAAGAGACCCATAATTCTTTCCTTCAAGGAATTTACATCTCAATTGAGGAGTTTATTGTTTAGCCAATGGTCAAAAACAAACTCACATCAAGAGTTTTC
>NW_007884490.1:0-548 GCF_000696425.1 Galeopterus variegatus
TACAACTGTAACGACGGGCAAGTTATAATCATGAGCTTGGTCCTGACTTGGGGGTTGAACCGTCACCTCATGATGTGGTGGAGTTGGAGCTGTACTCTTCATAGGGAACTTGGGAGCCTGAGCTGGGTCCTCCTGCTGAACTGGAGAAAGTTTACTCTCCCCAGGAGACTGAACTGTCTGTTCCTGCTGCATCGGGGAATGTTCAGCTTCCATGGGAGTGTCAAATTTTCCGCTTGTGTTTCCTGCTTGGTTTAACTTTCTCAGTCTTCTGGATGTTTTTGTGGCTGATCTGCGACCTTCTCCTTACTTGGAGTAGGTTTTTTTTTTTTACCTGACTCTGGAGTTACTGTAAGCTCTAGATGAACAGGCCCATTGTGTATGTTTATGTGCAGAACTACATTCTGTCTTTTTGTTAGAATACTTACCTCATCATGCACTGATGGCTTAGCTGGGCCCTCCTGCTCTATTTAAGACAGTTTTAACTTCTCAGGGCTGTGCAGGTGGAGCTGGGTCCTCCTGTATATTTGCAAAACATTGTACCTCCTTCG
>NW_007884491.1:0-548 GCF_000696425.1 Galeopterus variegatus
AAAGACAGTGGGGGGAGGCATGAGAAAGTAGCAGTGAGTGCTGAGGTTGGGGAGGGTGGGAGAGGTCTAAGGGCTTGCCTGACCCCTGCCCGACCCCCATTATTGGGAAAGATGGTTCAAACCTGGGACCCATGGTTTCCCTGCTGTCCTGGAGGACCTGGTTCTCCTGGAGGACCCTGCGGAGAAAGTGGGGGTTCAGTGAAGCTGGAAAGGGTCATGGTGTTGAGCTGTAAGTGAAGTTGACATGGGGGGTCATAGGAGAGGACAAGGATATGGACGATCATGGGGTCAGAGTGTCAGCAGGGCCAGGGGTCAGAGGATAGGACACGTACCACATTGCCTTTGGCACCTGGGGCACCATCGATTCCAATGACACCCTGGAGGAAGAAAGGATGTGAGATCGGGACAGGGTGACTAGTCAGGAATCTGAGTCTGAGACCCGGAGAGGTGCAGGGGGAAGGGTGGGTGGGCAGAGAAAGCAGGCAACAGAAGTGGACATGCAAAGGCAGACAGGTGAGAAAAAGGACAGACAGGGATGCAGAGAGTCA
>NW_007884492.1:0-548 GCF_000696425.1 Galeopterus variegatus
TGCCTCCTACTTTCACCTGCCAAAATGCCTGCCAGTATTAAATCCCTCAGAACCCAGGACTGCATAAAAAGTAAATGGCTTCATGTTATGAGCAAAGTTTGGTTTCCCCATCTCAAATATTAACTTATTCTATATTCTGGGATAATAAGTTTAGGGTGGGCAGTTTCAGGATATAGTGTCAAATCTGCCTGATATATGCCGAACATTTTGGGCAAACCTAAATACTGGAGAGGGAGGCTGCAACTCTCTTTCTTTAAATCATATGACAACTCTACCTGGGTTTTCAAGTTTTTACGAGTACTGTGGTTGCTTTTAATACCTGTCAGTAGCTTCGGGTCAGCCTGCAGCACTTCTCTGTTATGTCACGAAGCAGATTTTTAAATGTGAAAATATGGTCTGAAGTTTGGCTTTTGTTTTCAGTTAGGTTTTTTTCAATGCTCTTCAGTTAGTAGCTGAGCATCAATTGCAACTTGAACCTTTTTCAATAAACACTTAAAATTTGTAGATAACATGTAAGTCTTTTCTCCATATTCCACTTTTGTTCTCAC
>NW_007884493.1:0-548 GCF_000696425.1 Galeopterus variegatus
ACAGGGCTGCATGAATACATGAACAGTATCACCATTACCAAATTTTAAGGGAAGGCAGCTGTCTTCCATTCAGACCCTGCCATTCAGCCCCTGCCATCACCATTGAGAACCCTGAAGGAGAGATACTCAGTGAAGGAGAAAGCAGTCACTGGTGGGGAAGTAAGAGGAACAATGGCCAGATGTACTCCTAGGATTGCCTAAACTTACCAGCGGCATTGCACTGACCAAAATCCTGGTAGATGACAATGACAATAACAATGCCGATGATGATAGTGATCATTCATTCAGTATCACCTATATTCCAAGTTCTAAGCTGGCTCATTACTCTGCACATTGCAGAAGTCAGCATCCATTGGCCAATGGTCATGTGTAAATATTCAGTGAAAGTCTTTTTGTTAGTGAAAACATTGGTCCTGGGTGAGAGTTGTCAGGGAGCTTTAAGGGAGATTTGGAAGGGCATTAGTGTTTTTATGATTTCATCCAATTCAGACATAGTCCTAGAAATTATGTAGGGTGGATTTCTTTAGCTTACACCTCAGTTAGCTAGC
>NW_007884494.1:0-548 GCF_000696425.1 Galeopterus variegatus
TTTAACTAATATATTTACATAATGCTCAAAGAAAATAGGCTCAAGTCCATGAAATAAAAGAATAGAAATTGGAATACATAAAACTTTGCCACAGAATAATGCTTAAATTTTTTTTCTTTTTTTTTTTCAAAATTAGCAGCTATTGGCACACTATAGAAATATGCCAAGTCACTTTATTAAAAGTGTAAAAGTCTTACAATTTAATTAAAGTAATTAAGTCTTACTTCAATTGAACGATCCAGTGCAGCTGGAGGGTCTTTGCAGGTTACAGGAGACTGACAATCTGAACCCAGGGCTCTTCATCCAGGTGCCTAACAGTCAAAGGTCATTTCCTGTTCACAAATCAAAAATCAGAGGTGGTCAATTTAAACTGGAGGCTGTATCAGATAATTTATCATTTGTCTCCTGAATTTTATTCTTTTTATTGTGAGCAGATGGAAATTCTTCACTGTTTGTTGGAAGTCAAGAATGTATAAATAGGGCCGGTCCGGTGGCGCACTGCTACAGTGCGCCGCTTGGGAAGCGCGGCGGCGCTCCTGCCGAGGGTT
>NW_007884495.1:0-548 GCF_000696425.1 Galeopterus variegatus
AGCTTCGTTTTTACACTTCCAAGTATCTTTTTGCACTTAGAGTGCTTTTCTGCAAAGCACCCTGTTTCATTTCAATGAAATAGGTCTCAACAGGTCTCCCACTCATATTTTGCTTTAATTGTGATGCTGACAATGTACAATCATCTTTTATTTATAAACAGCCTTTTTAAATGAAATAAAAAATCTGATAACGTTTGGATTGCAATGTGTTTTTAGTATTAATGGTGACATCAAACATTTACTTACTATGCTCTGAATGTGTTTTTAGTGTTAATGGTGACATCAAACATTTACTTACTATGCTCTGTTAACGTTTCAGTCACAAATTCTAGCCATGTGACCAGGCATAACCAGCTTTTCCTCATGTTCTAACCCAAACGAAGGTTGAGAAATCTAAAGAGAGCCCCCTTTTGGCTTAAGCTCTTGGGCCCACATTGTGTTTATGTCACAGGAGTGATGGTAAGAGGGACTAATTAAAAGTCCAGTGAATGTGCCAGGGTTAAAATCACAGGCTCTGCTCATTAACAGTCGTTTACCTAAGGATATTT
>NW_007884496.1:0-548 GCF_000696425.1 Galeopterus variegatus
AAAAAAAAAAAAAAAAAAAAAAAGACATAGTATTTTCTATTATATAATAAAAATGATACAGATTGGGTAAAGGAAAACCACTCCATGAGAATTTAGTGTCACATATAAATTAACAAAATCTGGACACACACACACACACACACACACACACACAAGAGGTTAAAAGCTGCTCTTCTAGACATCAGTAAATATAATTTGCATAGTGCTATAAGTACTTTTGTCACATATTTAACCCATGTCAGTTTCGTAAAAAAGTAAGAAAACCTCAAGCACATGCCCTATAAGCTATAAAACCTGAATTTAAGAGAAGAGCACATATGGCTTTTAATTCACTATATTAAATAAACTTTCAATAAGGAGTAAATAACTGAGCATTTCCTAGTTTTCTGAGTTCTGTTCAACCACGCTAGTATAATTTCATCAATTTATTGAGATATAAAGGCCAAGGTTCAACTTCACAAATAACACAAATTATTATTAATCTGAGAGCCTTGAGAATTTCAGATTAAATTGTTGTGTTCTTATTTGTGAGGTTGAAACTTGGTTTT
>NW_007884497.1:0-548 GCF_000696425.1 Galeopterus variegatus
TGCGATCCGTTGCCGGACACGGAAAAAAGACAATAAATAAATAAATAAATAAATAAATAAATAAATAAATAAATTACCTTCACAATATGACTCAAGCATCATTTTGACTCAGATATGTTTAACTTCTTAATTTACTTACTACTGTTTCTTGTAATCCTTGTAAGTTTTACTTTCTTGGATTCCTTTTTTTTCTTTAGTGAGTTACATTTATTATTCTATCAGAGATCTTCTAGGGATTACAATCTATATAAATACTTTCATCCTCCAAATGCCTTTTCTTCACTCCCAATTGAATGCTAGTTTAGAGGGTTATAGTATTTTAAGTTCTAAATCATTTTATTTTTGAAATCTGAGGATATTGCTCCACACCATCCTCTAGAATCCAGTGTTGCGGATGAGAAGTCTGATGTCAGCCAAACCTTCTCCGCTTTGCCTGGAGTAGCAGACATTTTTGGTTACCCAATATCTATTTCCTCTCTCCTTCAAACAGACCTTGATTTTGTGTACACATCTACATCACACCCAGCTCCTGAGGGGCAGAGTGGAGA
>NW_007884498.1:0-548 GCF_000696425.1 Galeopterus variegatus
GGTTGAAAATCAATTGACCATAAATGTGAGGGTGTGTACCTGAACTCTCACTTCTATTCCACTGAGCTATATGTCTAGCCTTATGGAATGTCATACTGTATTGATTACTATAAATTTGTAGTAAACTTGAAATTGTGAAAGTCAAGACCTCCTACCTTGTTCTTATTTTTCAAGATTCTTTGGCTATTCTGGGTCCCCAGCAATTTTTTATAAATTTTAGGTGAAACCTGATTTCTGCAATAATAAATAAACAAACAAACAAATAAATAAATGAATGAATAATAGCCTGTTGGAATTTTCATTTGAATTCATTTGAATGCGTACAGCAATTTGGGAAGTATTGCTACCATCACAATATTAACTCCCTGAACAGATCCATTAGTGTGGATGTCTTTCTGTTTATTTAGATCATCTTAATTTCTTTCAACAATGTTTTGCACTGTGCAAGTCTTGCACGTCTTTTTTCAAATTTATTCTAAGTGCTTTATAATGTTCATGCTGTTTAAAATGGAGTTGTTTTCTTAATTTTACTTTTTTAAATTCTTTTT
>NW_007884499.1:0-548 GCF_000696425.1 Galeopterus variegatus
TGAAACATTTCAAATAAAAGAAAATCATTTCCCTCATGGATAGATGCATCTTGAATTACCTCTAAGACTCCAACTACATAGGCAGAGCCAGCTACTAAACTAAGTGGCTGATTGTAAAAATGTTGTAAAGCTGCAATGGCAGCTGCCAGTTCAGCCCTTTCAGTGGACTTATGATGGAAAGTAACAAAATGTTTCCAGATTCCCTGTTCCTGCCATGTTATAGATCCCCTTCCTGATCTGCCAGAACCATCAATAAACAGTTAGTGCTTGAGGGAGGGAAATAGGGGATAAACAGGAAGTATTAATTGTATGGGCAGTATTTGGAGTCCTTGTAAAATTTTATCATGGGGTAATGAGAATTGTATCTTACTAACAAAATCAGCCACAGTTATCTGTAAAGACTGATTGTTCAAGGGTAGTGTAAAAATCAGTTTTACAAAGACCAGGATTAATAATATCAGGATCATACCCAGTAAGTACTTGACACTGGTGTCTTCCCCTAGTGAGTAAATGAATATGTTGTTCTAATTTAGTATATAATTTCTTTT
>NW_007884500.1:0-548 GCF_000696425.1 Galeopterus variegatus
AATTTATAATCAAAATCACAATGTTTATACCTTTTATTTCCCTGCCAATAGACTCTGGGAATGGCACAGGTGACAAAGTGAAAAGTTAAATGATCCTACTCAAACTAACAAAAACACACTATATCATTCTTATCATTACTAAGGAAAGAACATGTTCTTGGTAAATCAAGTGAAACTGTGGGAGTGGGGAGAAACAAAGAAATCTGTAACTGGTTGATGATCAATTAGTTATAAACATTACTGCACTCAGACCCACCATCTCCCTGGGGGAATGCAGATAGAAATCTAACATAATAACTTTATTACACATGCACAAAAGCATGACTACAGCCACAATGGGTCCATGCACATATCACTAACAAGGAAGATTAATAACAAAATTAAATGGAGCCCACCCATACCAGGAACATGCATCAAAAACTGACAATGCCTTTTTAAATAAACCAATTAATTTTGACGTATTTTAACATGTCCTTTGAGAAACCCTAGGGAATTTCCCAAAGCCATACTAAGCCAAAAGGTTAGGCTGTTTAATTCTAGGAAGCCTT
>NW_007884501.1:0-548 GCF_000696425.1 Galeopterus variegatus
TTAGCTAATAATAAATTTGGTCATTCCAGACACAGACATAAATAACAGTATTTTAGTTTTACTGTTGAATAAATTTGATTTCTGTCTTTATATTATTACTGTAAATAATAATGTCTTTATATTATTACTATTTTAGCCCACATTTTGTAATTTTAGGGCATGTAATTTTGTCAAAATTAATAGGCATTATCTTACTAAAAAGGATCAAAACCCTAATATTGTGAAAAACAATGTGGGATCCCTGAAATTGTTCTCATGCATATTTTGTATTCTTAATCAAGTAAACTTTTCAAATGCCTTCTCCTTTCACTAACTTGCTTTTTCTAGTGTAAGCCATTTCTATAGCCTGTGTTCAAGGCAAGCAAGTCTATATTACTCACTTTGGTTATTTTGCAAATTCTGGTTTTAACTTAGATTAGGCACTTTAATATATTCTGCAAATCTCTTGCAACTCCTAAAGTCTAGATGACCCCTACATTTCCATTTGTCTCTAATGTGTAGTATTTTAAAGAATGTTCAGATTCTTCTGTGTAAATTATGTTAAGTGG
>NW_007884502.1:0-548 GCF_000696425.1 Galeopterus variegatus
GCAAATGCGTGGCACAGAGTAAATTCAATTAGATTATTATTTGTATTACTATTATTTATGGGAAAAAAAACAGTACAACTCGCCATGTTAAAATAAATATATGAAAATTAAAAGAAAAAACGTCATTTATGTAACAGCTAAAAAACACTTTTGGAGATACAGGCTGAGCTTTGGCACTATTCAGATGTGAAAAGTCCCACCCAAGCCTCCATCTCCCATTTTTTAAGTGAAGATGTTGGGCCAGACACTAAGATGCCATCCATCTTCCAGTTTTAAACCTCCAACTCTCAGTCTATAAATGATGTGACCTTAAAAAGAAATAAAACTGGAAAACCTGAATTTATACAATGGACACAAAAGAGGGGGGGGGGGCATTATTCACATTCCAAAAGGATTTGCTTGTACAAAAGGATTAACAGCAGAGTTGCTTTAAATAGCAGCTTAAGCCTTGTTTATGGATTACTAAATACTTGATGGGGAGGTGGAGGGAGGGGCCCAGCAACTTAGAGCAAAGCCAGATTAGGCCCAGGCAGAAATGAAAACATGTT
>NW_007884503.1:0-548 GCF_000696425.1 Galeopterus variegatus
GAGCAAGGAGGGACAAGGAGGGAGACAGGGGCCTCCATCCAGAAATGTCCCCTCTCGTCAGCTGCCCTTTCACTATTAGAGATTCATTCCTTTGGCTGACTCGTGTCACTAATATTTCTTATCAAATGCAGGTACCTGGGTAAGGAGGGCACCGGTGTGTTGTCAAGCACCAGCTCCTCCGTGGGCTTTGCCTGGGCAACAACACGCCACAGGGAGAGGAGCCAAGTGCAGAGACAGACGTGCACAGCGGTGGGAGGGTGCCAATGGTCAGTGCAACTGGGGGCAGTCGTGAGGGCGGCCCATAGAGGCACCCCCAGCAAGCAGGAGAGAGGCACAGGAAGGGGAAGCGGCGGTGTCAGCTGCAGCTGCCTCTCTCAGCAGCCTGAGCTCAGCTGCAGAGTCAGCGGGAAGGGAGAAGGGCGGGGGCCGTTTGCAGAGGGTTTAGGGTTTCGAGTCAAGTGACCCGTGTGTGCACCGTTATGCAACCTGCTCAGCCAGCCCAAGATGCCCTCCCGCTCAGCCCCACAGACAGTGGGGGTGGACAGACC
>NW_007884504.1:0-548 GCF_000696425.1 Galeopterus variegatus
ATGTTAGTATACTCCACAAGGAAGAACAAAACCCATTGGTAGAACAAAAATGAAAATGAGAAAGAGAAAGAAACTAAATCTTACCACCACCACAAAAAAAAAACATGATGACAGTGTTTATTGTCACAATAATGCCCCTGCTTTATTTTTGATTTCAGTAATGTTGATCTTCTCTCTTTTTTTGTTGGTCAATCTAGACAAAGGTTTGCAAATTCTTTTGATATTTTATAGAGTCAATGCTTGGCTTTGTTGATTTACTCTATTGTTTTTTAATTTCCTATTCATATGTTGCTGTTGTAATCTTTGTTATTTCCTACTTATAATTGCTTTTTTTTGAGCTTACTTATTTTCTGAAGGTAGTTTACATTACTGATTTTACATTTTTCTTATTTTTAACATAGGTGTTTACAAGTATAAATTATCTTCTAAGCTCTACATGAGTCGTACATCTTACACATTTTGATTTTTATCTCAAAGTACTCTCTATTTTCTCTGTGATTTATCTTTTTACCCATTGTTTATTAAGAGAGTGTTGTTTAATTTCTACA
>NW_007884505.1:0-548 GCF_000696425.1 Galeopterus variegatus
GGAAGTTAAACTTCTGAGTATCAACTGTATATCTAAATGTGAAAATAAAACAATTAGAAAGAAGAATGGTGGTTACCAGGGGCTAGGGGGAGGAAGAGGGAATGGGCAGTTAATATTTAATGGGCACAGGGTTTTCTGTTTAAGAAGATAAAGTTCTGGAGATGGATGGTGGTGACGGCTGCGCAACGATGTAAATGTACTTACTACCACTGAACTGTATACTTAAAAATGGTAAAAACGGAAACAAAAAAATGCCAAAAAAAGATGAATACTCTCAAGTTACTTTTTAATCAGTATACACTGTATGTCTAAGTAGAGGCCAAGTTCCCCTTAGAATCGCCCGAGGAGAGGACTGACCACAGGGGCTCAGAGTAGCTTACCAACTACTTTACAGTTTACTCCATAATATCTCTGTGTTTGTGTTCATATTCAATTAACGTTTTTAACTAACATGTGGAGAAAAAAAAATTTTCGAAATGCCTCACTCATGTACACACTATTTGGACACCAGGTAGGCATCTCCAGTTGGCATCTAGACAAGTTCTCTT
>NW_007884506.1:0-548 GCF_000696425.1 Galeopterus variegatus
TAATTTTGAAACAAAGCACATGAAAATGGGGCACTTTAGTGTAATTTTAACTTTGCCTACACAGCTTAAAGTCATTCATGCAGTGAGTGTTTATTGAACACCCAGCTGTGTAGCAGGCATTGGTTGGCAGAAAAGGGGGTGATTGCTGAGGACTAGGGCCTGAGCCCTAGAGTCCATGCTCTGAGAGAATGGCTTGGAAGTATGTTTGGGAAAGTTTCCCATTGTATTTAGGGATGAGTCCAAACTCCTTTGTGTGGCCCACAAGGCGCCATTTGATCTGGCACTGCCCACCTCTCCAACCTAAGCCCTCCAGGCTTTTCTCCTAGCAACCTCCCAGTTGCTATGCTCCAGCTACACTGGCCTTCTTGCTATTCTATGAAGAAGCCAAACCCATTCCCAACCCTTCAGATACTTGCTAGGAGCTCGTTCCCTCCAAATCTTTGCATGGATGCCTTCTTCTCATCAGTTAAGTATCTGCTCGAATGGTGCATCCTGAATCTTCTATATAAAATGTCCCCCTTTTCATCACTCTGTAATCCCTCCCCTGA
>NW_007884507.1:0-548 GCF_000696425.1 Galeopterus variegatus
ATGGATAGTGCTGTTGTTAGACAAAACAGAGATGTTTGGAGGAGAAGGGTTTGGTGTGGGAAGTGTTAATGAGATAATGAGTTTAGTTTGGGACATGTTCAGTTTGGGGCATCTGCAAGGTATCCCAAAACAGAATAGTTGAGAAATGAGCGTTTAAATCTGAAGTTTAGTAGGACAAACTGTGCAAGAGGTATGAATCAGGATTCATTAAAGCCATGTGAGCGAATGGGATTGTGAGAGAGAGAGTGGAATTAGACAAGAATAGAGCCAAAGACTGAACAATGGAATATGCCTACATTTCACTCTAAGCAGGCAGGGACCACTAGTATTCCGTTCACTAACCGAAATACCAACCGTAGTGTTTGGCTCACAGTAGGCAAAATTTGTCTTAAATGAATAGATGATGAACAATAAATGAATGAAAAAAAAAGTCAGTAAGAAATTAGAAGGGATGGGGCCGGCCTGGTGGCGCACTCGGTAGAGTGTGGCGCTTGGGAGCATGGCGGCGCTCCCGCCAAGGGTTCGGATCCCATGTAGAGACCGGTCCG
>NW_007884508.1:0-548 GCF_000696425.1 Galeopterus variegatus
TTTTTTTTTTTTTTAAACAAATGGGTATTTGCAAGACGTTTGATTTTCTAAGTCTACTTTATCATATGTTGGCAACCTCTACATCTAGAAGGCCTAGATGTAGCAAAAGTTTTCTTTTTAAAAGGTTGGGGGGGAAGTTGAGAGCAGCTTTTTCATATTATATACACAGGCCTTCTATAAACGGCCAGTAAATCTTCCCAAAGCGTGGTGGGCACTTCCAAATGGCCAAATGTGGTACGTTACCATGCCATCTCTCTCTTCTGATGTCAAGGTCATGAAGAATGAAGACGAACCGCCCGATGGCCTGCTAACCATTCCACCCGTCGCTGTCTGGGGCTTCGCTCACCTTCCGGGCCGTTAAGGCCTTTGTCCGTCGTTGTCGGGCCGCGATGAGGTCACGACCAACTGGGGCAGAAGGGTCACTCCAGAACCCGGATCTGCGCGGCTGCATGGCCTAAAGAAGTGGCCTAATTTGCGTCCGTAGACCCACCTTCACCAGTCTTCGAAACCCCAGCGGCTCTCCGCGGCGTTCGGGCGGCCGCCATTCT
>NW_007884509.1:0-548 GCF_000696425.1 Galeopterus variegatus
AAAGGAGGGAGAAGGTAATTGCAGAAAGATTAAAAGGCAGCACAGAAAAAGCCCTGGGTTTTAACTAGAAGACTTAGTAAAGGAGACAATATGCAACTTTCAAAAGAAACCTGCAAACCAAGATCACGGACGCACTTAGAACCCTTTTAGAAAGCAATTCCAATATCATCCTTAATTTTCCAGTCTTCACCTGCTTACCGAGAAATTCCCAGAAAGCTGTCTCCTGAGGTTGCTGACACCATTTCTGATTGTGCTCTATTCTCGTTCGAGGAAATCGCTAGGGAAAAGTTTCAACACAGACCCCACAGTGGAGTTCACCACAGAGCACATAAAAGGTTTCACAACTTTCTAGACAGACCAAAATCAAAGTAAATAAAATTCCCACCATGTACCCAGGTTCTGCCAAGTCCAAAGTCACAAGGCAAAGGGAAAGGACTCTCCTTCCCCCCCTCGAATTTCTTTGGAGAGGAGGGTAGGGAGTTTTGGGGACCCTCAGCTGTGTGTTGAAAATAGAACTCAGATCACACCAGGTTCTGAGAAAAAGGAAA
>NW_007884510.1:0-548 GCF_000696425.1 Galeopterus variegatus
TTCTTTGTTGTGATTACATTTAAGTTCCTATTTTCTATCTGTTTATAGATGGAGAAAAATTGTGTCTACTTGAAATGTCCAAATAGAATGTTTGAACAGACAAGGAAAAATGAAGGAATTGAAGGAGTCATCAAAAACTAGTAGCCAACCTAGAACACCAGAACTTATTTTTACTGTCAGTAACTTTGTACCTATTAATTCACATTTTCACCTCTCCCCACCTCCTTCCTTTTCCAGCCGGTGGTAACCATTATTTTTTTCTCTACTTCTGTGAGAACCAGTTTTTGTTTGTTTGTTTTTAGATTTTATATATGAGTGAGATTATGTGGTATTTGTCTTTCTGTGCCTGGCTTACAGCACTTACTCGATGGCCTCAGACTTCATCCATGCTGCTGCAGATGATGAAACTTCTTTTTTTTATAGTTGAATAATATTCCACTCTATGCATATACCACATTTTCTTTATCCATTCATCCATTGATAGAAATTAGCTTGATTCCATCTCTTGGCTACTGTGAATAGTACTGCAATAAACATGGGAGTACAGG
>NW_007884511.1:0-548 GCF_000696425.1 Galeopterus variegatus
TATTTTCCAAAGAAGTAATCTGAGCTTTAGAGTGAGCAGAAGGTCAGAGACAGATTAGCCCAGGAAGAGCCAGCTTTTGGGACATAAAGTCAACTTCTTCCTGCTAAAATCAGAGACTGAAATCCTCTTACTTTTCTATCTGCACCTTTAGCGTGCATATCTCTGCTGAGTCGGGAAATTCTGTGTCCTCCAAAGAAAACGCTGTGCCTCATTGACTATAAAGTCCCATGTCCCTTCCCTGCTCTAAACTGGTCCTTTGCCCTCCATCCAGGCAGCTCCAGGAGTCCGTCTACAGCAGACTGGATGTGGTGGAGAGGCCCTTGCAGGGCACACCGGGTCCTTCCTGTGACATGGCTTACGACACACTGAGGCCCTGTCATCTGCTTTTCACGCTCATGGGTGTGTGCTGAGTGTGGAGTGGGACATGTAGGTGGGTGTGGGAGAAGATGCGTGTGTTGGCTCAGGCAGAGCAGGAAGGGGCAACACAGATGGGAATCTTCAGCTACTTGTGGTTGGATCTAGCTGGGCACCAGGACACATGCCAGTCA
>NW_007884512.1:0-548 GCF_000696425.1 Galeopterus variegatus
GAGAGCCAATAGAGGGTGTAAATGTATATGTGGGAGAGGAAGGAAGAGCTGGTGTAAGAGTAATAAATCTTCACCATCCATTGACAGAGGTCAATAGAAAATGTCTAAAATTGAAATAATAAAGAAAAGTGATATAAGCTTATTATTTAGAAATTGGAGATAAGTGCAGGAGAAACAGCTAAAAGAGGTGAAAACAGTTGCTCTGGGAAGTAATAACTTGGTGAATAGGAGTGGGACAAGACTTCTACCTTATCACAAGCCTTGTAGTATTTTGAATTTTGTAATAACTGCATGCATTGCTCTGAGAAAAATAGAAAATATGAAAAAAGTATAATAAAGAAAGCTAAAAGGCAAACAAGAAACTGGGGGAAATGTTTCTAATAGCTACCCAATAAGATTAATGCCCTTAAAACATAAAAGCTCTTTAAATCAATAAGAAAGACTAACAACCCAATTTAAAAATGAATGATGGACATAAAAAGGCAGCTCACAGAAAAAGAAAAAAGGTTCACAACTGTTTGAAAATATGTTCAGTTATCATCAAAAAA
>NW_007884513.1:0-548 GCF_000696425.1 Galeopterus variegatus
ACCCCACCCAGGGAACCTCCTCTCAACAGCAATGAGAACATCAGCAACAAGAATGGACCACGGCTTCCTTCCTTCCTTCTTTCCAAAGATCATTTTGAATACCTTCTAGGGACCCAGTTCAAAATGCAATCTTTTAAACATTTTTTTCTTCTTATTATATTAATTTGTATTGCCCAAGATTGTACTATAAGCTGGTACGATGCTATTTGAAAAGAAGTGTCCTGATGCCTGGTCTGCTTCTGTCTTCATGATCTAAGAATATCATATTTACTGTGACTTGGCTAATGGTCTAATTAACTAATGACGAGTAATCTAAACTGTTCATTTAACATTTTGGAAAAGAAGTAGGTTCACCTCTCTTTTAAAGTAAGGCCACATTGCTTTGCTTAATTCAGCAGGGGTTGTGGGAGATTTTTCCCATAAAGAATTGCCTATCTCTGGCCGAGCCCGTGGTGCACTCGGGAGAGTGCAGCGCTGGGAGCACAGTGGCGCTCCCGCCGCGGGTTCGGATCCTATATAGGGATGACCGGTGTGCTCACAGCGCTCAC
>NW_007884514.1:0-548 GCF_000696425.1 Galeopterus variegatus
TGCACCTCGCTCAGCCAGTGAGCGGCCGGTCTGTATGTGGGATCCGAATCCTCGGCGGGAGTGGCACCGCACTCCCAAGCGGCGCACTTTAGCAGTGCGCCACCGGGCCGGCCCTTACACCCCTATTTTGATTTATTCACTATATAACTGCTGTATGCACCCTGTGGCAGCGCAGATATCCAGCTGACCCACCACTGTCAATAACTCTCATAAGTCTAATAAAACAATGTCTCTTCCCATTGGGCAATTAGGTGTGTTCTTTGGAAGAGGCAAACACTATGGGAGTGACCTCTCAGATTTGGGGCTTCTGCATTACAATAACACATTTTGTACAACTATAGTAATTAAAAAATAGTAGTATGTGTCTTGAGGGCAGGCTAATAGAGTAACTGAAGAAAAAGATCTCACTAACAGAATAATGCATACATGGGCCTGGCTGGTTTGCTCAGTTAGTTAGAGCGCCACCTTGTAACGCCAAGATTAAGGGTTCTCCATACAGGCCAGCCACCAAGAAAAGAGAAAGAAAGAAAGAGAAAGAAAGAGAGAGA
>NW_007884515.1:0-548 GCF_000696425.1 Galeopterus variegatus
TTTCTGCGATCCTCCGACCTCGCTTACAGCCGGTCCCCGTTGTGGGTGTGGGCGGGCACAGAAGTGCGTGCGTTTCCTGGCCTCTCAGTTCCTCTTCTGCGAGCTGCCTCTTACGTTCTTGCCCATTTTTCTGTTGCATGCAAGGTCCGTTTCCTTATGGTTTGTAGGGACTCTGCATGTTCTGGATTTCAGTAGTTTGTCAGTTTGACAGACTGCAGGTATTTTTCCCCGCGTCTTTTTCTTCTCCTAACTTTGTTTATGGTTTTTCTTGTAGACAGAGGTTTTAGGGGATATTGTTGTTGCACTTAAATTTTCCTTCATGGTAATGTGTACTTTTAAGTCAGTGCTCCTCAAACTCTAGTGCTCTGATAATCACTTGGGGATCTTGTTAAAATGCATATTATGGTTCAGTAAGTCTGGGGTGGTTTCTTACCAGGTCCCAGGTAGTACCATGCTGCCTCTTTTTGTTATTTGTTTTTGGTAGTTAGCCTGTATGGGGGATCCGAACCCTTGACTTTGGTGTCATAAACATGCTCTAACAGAGTGTG
>NW_007884516.1:0-548 GCF_000696425.1 Galeopterus variegatus
ATCTAGGAGCTAAGCAGTCCACAAACTCAAAAACTCAACTGCTACCTGCAAAGTCCAAAGAAAAACTGAAACTTAGCAGCTGCCAGAAGAGTAAACATCCTCTATTTTTAGACGTGAGCTCTGCAGACAGCTTCTGCTTCACAAACTAAAGAACACACAAAAGCAATTAACTAAAAAGATACATTGGCGCACATGCGCACTAACTCCACCCACACACAACTTATTTACAAAGAATTAAGAATATGCTGCTCTACCTGCAACCAGACCTGAGCCCAGGGAGCCTGACTAAATTATCCTATTTTCCCCACAACATCTATGGAAAATCCTGTTGGAATTTTGATCAGTGTTGTATTAATTTTGTATATCAATTTGGAAGAGAATTGAGATCTTGATGCTAGAGTTTCCCTTATACATGAAAGTGGCACTTCTTATATTTGTTTAACAATGACATTTGTGTGTGTACAACATATCTTACAACTCCATATAGGTCTTGCACATCTTGCAGAGGGAGGCAGTTTAGAAAGTGGTTAAGAGCAAAGACTCCAGAA
>NW_007884517.1:0-548 GCF_000696425.1 Galeopterus variegatus
CTCCTGTGTACATTTGTTCCCGTGCTCCTTGAACTCCAGCTTCTCCACCCTGTTTTCAGTGCGCCAAGCATTCCAGGCTCTGTCTTGCTCTCTGCTGAAAATGCTCTTCCGCCTCACAGAACTTCCTGCTAAAATGCCACCTCCTCACAGAGCTTCCTTCTTCCTCTGTCCCTGCGGTTACCTTACCTTCAATGCTCTAGTTTCCTGCAGCTGTAACCTCGGGCAGTATCAGTCTCTCTCCCTTGAATTGCACACCAACTACTAAGACCGTGGCATTCTTAAAGAATGGTCACACTGTAATGAATATATTTTCAATGCAGTGCTCTGATTAATTGATAGCCATTCCTCCAAACCAGGGGTTGGCAAAGAAATTTGGCCCACTATGTGTTTCTGTAAAGAAAGTTTATGGGCACACAGCCACACCCACTCATTTACATATTGCCTGTGGCTGCTTTCTCACTACAGTAGCTGTAATGAAGACCATATCTGTTGTGCAAAGCATAAAATGTTTACCGTCTGGCCCTTTACAGAAAAAGGTTGCTGACTCC
>NW_007884518.1:0-548 GCF_000696425.1 Galeopterus variegatus
CAACCAAAGGAAAAATAAACAAATGGGATTATATCAAACTAAAAAGCTTCTGCACAGCAGAGGAAACAATTAACATAGTTAAAAAACAACGAACAGAGTGGGAGAAAATATTTGTAAAATATACATCTGACAAAGGATTAATATCAGAATTTGCAAGGAACAGACACAACTTTACAGCAAAAGAACAAGTAACCCAATTAAAAAATGTGCAAAGGAGCTGAATAGACTTTTCTCAAAGGAAGACATATGAATGGCCAGTAGACACATGAAAAAATGCTCAACATCACTCAGAATTCATGAAATGCAAATCAAAACCACACTGAGACACCATCTTACTTCAGTTAGGATGGCTAACATCCAAAAGAGTGAGAATGATAAAGGTTGCAGAGAAAAAGGAACCCTCCTACACTGTTGTTGGGAATGCAAAATGGTGCAGCCTTTATGGAAAATGGCTTGTGAGTTCATCAAACAATTACAGATAGATCTACCATATGACCCAGCTATTACACTCTGGGAATATACTCAGAGGAATGGAAATCATCATGTGG
>NW_007884519.1:0-548 GCF_000696425.1 Galeopterus variegatus
TACAGTCATTTTACCTTCTTCACTGATGACTTATTTATCATTGTATAGTAACCTCTTTGGTCTCTTGTGACAGTTTTTGAGGCAAAGTCTATTATTTGTCTGATAAAAGTATACCCACCCCTTCTCTTTTTTGGTTACCATCTACATGAAGTATATTTTTCCATCTCTTCATTTACTGTTGCCATTTTATTAATGGTTTCTTGACTGCTTTGTATCTCCCTAGCTCCTTTCTCTCTCTCTCACTGTCTTCCTTTGTGACCTGGTGGTATTTTACAGTGGTTTGCTTTGATGATTTTCTCTGTATCATTCGTGTGTCTACTAGATTTTATCTTCTTTGTGGTTACAATGAAACTTACGTGAAGTAACTTTTACTTATAACAGTCTATTAGATGTTGGTGATAACTTCAGTCACATAAAGAAATCTACCTTTTCACTTTCCTCCCAACATTTACTGTTACTGATGTCATAATTTATGTAGTTTTATATGAATTATTTATCCCCAAATGACTGTAGCAACAATTATTTTTAATATTTTTGTCTTTTCACTT
>NW_007884520.1:0-548 GCF_000696425.1 Galeopterus variegatus
ACAGTACCTGGACAGCCTCCTGTGCCATTCTGAGCAGGTGAGAGGTCTTTGCCAGAAGTCGGGAGCTGTGGGGGCTGTTGATCAGGGCCATGCATGATCGGACCGACAAGCGGTATGGAAGGCAGGGTCTACAGGAGTCCTTGGTGGGACGCTGGCTGTGGTCACAGGCAGAGGCCAATGGCAGGACTGCAAGCCAGGAGAGATGCTTAACCGAGAGATTCTGCTGAGGGAGGCCCACAGGGACTTATGCTGGTTGGATGGGAGGGGAGTAGCAGATCCAGTCTGAGGAACCAGCTTGCGCCAGGCCAGGGGAAACACCAGAAGGAGCAGGCATCTGTGGGGGAAAGTGTGAGCTTTTCACAAAGTGACCTTGAACTGCAAAGGCTCCGGCAGGAGTGCCCAGTGGGCCACTTGAAAGCCAGGCTTGAGCCACTCCAAACCCCACATGAAAGAAGGAAGAGCATAACTAACCAAGGAAGACACTCGGAAACCGAGGTAATGGTTAAAAAAGTCTGGCGTGGTCCTCATTGGGAATCCAGGGCTGGGAA
>NW_007884521.1:0-548 GCF_000696425.1 Galeopterus variegatus
TATAGCCAAACTGTAATTTTACAATGCTGTATTGGAATCTAAAAGTGCACCTGGCTTTTTTAAAAAAAAATCATGTATTATCTATTGTTTCTCCTACCTAAGTAAAAACTTATTCTCCTTTCATGTTTTTATTAATTATATAAGCTTTACAGAGATTATCTGAGAATCTTACTGATTTATGGGAGTTCAGTAGAAAATAATAATTTTATTTATTGTTATACTCATATACCTCAATGAAAGATGAACCTTATAAAAAATGATCTCATGAAATTTTTGAACTCTCTTTGAATGTGTTCCAGTAACTAATGTTGCTATTTTTAACGGGTCTTAAGTGAACTCTTATCCCTTTTGTTTTATCCATTCTGGAAAACAACTGCTGTTAATAGAAATCTGCCTACATTAGTAATCTGTAGGGCAGGCTTCCATCACTGAGAGTAAGGAAACTGTATTGAATGACCTTGTACTGTCCTGCTCAAATAGGAGTGTGGCTGCTAAGCAACACAAGCTTTCATCAGACTGCAGGAGTGACAGATACATGACTCACTCCC
>NW_007884522.1:0-548 GCF_000696425.1 Galeopterus variegatus
GACAACACCAAGCCAAGGGTTGAGATCCCCTTACCGGTCATCTTTTAAAAAAAAAAAATTACATGCTGATACTATTTTTTCGTTGTTTTGCTTTTTTTTTTTTGGTGGCTGGCCAGTTCAGGGAACCTGTGACCTTGGTATTACAAGGCTGTGCTCTAAACAACTGAGCTACCCAGCCAGACCACTGTTACTATTTTTAACTTCTAATCTCAGAGTTGGTATTGTAAGGCAATGGATTAGATGCAAAAGAACACCAGAAGTACAGTCACAATATTCCTGCTTGATAAGAAGTTTTCAAGTGGCATATGAAGCTATTAAGTAGTTTTCAACGTATGTAGAACTTTCTAATGGTTTAATCTACCCATCCTTTCGTCCCTCACCTTGATTGATTCTACTTCTGCAATATCTCTTGAATCGTCCACTTTTCCTTCTCTCCATCACTACCATCAAAGTCCAAGCCGTCATCGTCCCTGTCGTAACCGCTACTACATTCTCTGAACTAGACTCTCACTTCCACTCTAGCCCCTAAACAGTTACAATACCATGGG
>NW_007884523.1:0-548 GCF_000696425.1 Galeopterus variegatus
CCACCACAGCCACCACAATAACCATGGCTGCCATGAAAGCGGCTAGATGCCACAACCACCACACATGGTCCGTCAGCCACTGGAGTGCATTGACACCAGGAGAGTCACCAGCAGAGACAAAGAAGAGGATGTCTCTCTCCACAAAGCCCATTCCAGAGTGACAGAAGAAGCATCTGCTCTGTGATAATATTAGGGGACCTGATCACACCTCTCAACATTGGACAGATCATCTAGGCAACAAATCAACTGAAGGAGAGGGAGAGGGGGGTGGGGAGAGATTGGAGAAGGGGCATAAAGTATAAGTATGATTTGTAACAATATATATGCCAGTAATATTGATTTGATCAACATATCTCAATGTTGAACTCCCAAAATATGTATAATCAATTTTGATTCAATAAAAAAATTTTAAATAAATTTAAATCGCAAACATAAATAAATAATAATAAACCAGTCTTGTCCATTGAAAATAAATAAATAAATATGCCTTAAAAAAAAAAAAGCAGCAGCCTGAGACCCATGCCAGGTGCAGCTGTCCCAGAATCATA
>NW_007884524.1:0-548 GCF_000696425.1 Galeopterus variegatus
CGGACCCTTTCGCGATCCTGTCGCCACAGACGCGACCTTTTGGGAGTGGAGCCGAGCGCGTCTGGGACCCGAAGCAGGTGCCGTTCCTGGGACGGGGCTGGGTCAGGCGTCCGGCGTCCGGGACGCGGAGAGTGTGGAGCGGCTGTCACCTGGCACAGTTGCAGGCGCTGAGTTCAGTCACCCGCGCACGACGGCGCCAGGACCGGAGACTCCTACCGAGCGTCCGGGTCCCGGCTCACGCCCCGCGCGCGGGCAGGACCGCACGGCCGTCCGATGCTCGGCCTCAGAGATTGGGCAGGGGGAGGACGGGCTCCAGGTGGGGCCGCCCAGCGCGTCCCGGCGCAGACTCTGGCGGCAGCAGCTGGGGGCCTCGTCCCCTCTGCTGACACCGCGTGGTCGCCCCGCGCCAGCGTCCCCCGAGCGCTGTGCGCGTGTCGACACCTTCGCAGCGGCTTGGCGAGAGCTCGTCCTGCTACCCTCTTCCAGCGGGAGTCCGGGGCAGCTCCTTGGGGTCGCGGGGCTGGTGGTGGAGCCGCGGGCACGGGGGT
>NW_007884525.1:0-548 GCF_000696425.1 Galeopterus variegatus
TTAGTCTTTAAGCACACAATGAACAGACTAAATAAATAAATATGCATCCCCTTTATGCAAAGTTATTCACAAACAAATGACATCAAATCCATTTTTTAAAATGCAATCAGAAAGCACATGATTTTTCTTTACCATCTGCATAAACTGTCATCGTCTAATGAGACCAGTACTCAATTTTTCCCTTTGGAACCATTTCCTATATCTGAGGGACGACCCTTTGTACCTACTATGTGTAGGTGAAAAAAACAGCACCGTTTCTGATGTTAAGAATTGGGGTCATTTTTGAACGTCCTCTATAATACATACAGTGCTCTTTTATGTGCATTGTCCAATTTAGGTTCCCAAGCTATGCTGTGGGATGGCTACTATTCTGTTTTCCATTCCACATAGGAGATATGTGGGGCTTTGAAATCTTAAGTAACATGCCTGAAGATTTACGGTAGATCTCACCATATACCAAAATCAACTCAAAGGGGTTTAAAGACTTAAGTGTAAGACCTGAAACTATAAAACTCTTAGAAGAAAACATAGGGGAAACACTTTCATGG
>NW_007884526.1:0-548 GCF_000696425.1 Galeopterus variegatus
GGTTCTTCTTTTCTGTTCCAGGGGTCTATATTATATCATGTCTTAATTACTATCCCTTGCTAACTATTATCAACACCTAGACTGACAGATATCAGAGTAGTATCTTTTCATCTTTACACAGTGTTCAAAAATTAACTTTACTGAGGTATAATTTACATACAATAAAATACACTCGTTTAAAGCATACAGTTTAATAACTTTTGGCTCTGTATACACCTGTGTAACAACTACCATAATATGTATGAAACAATTGGTTTTAGACTTTGTATTAGTTTCTTTTGCTTATAACAAAATATCTGGAACTGGCTGATTTATAAGAAAATGAACTTTATTGGTTATAGTTTCAGAGGCTGGGAAGTTCACAGTCCAGGGAACACATCTGGTGAAGGTCTTTTTTGGTGGGGGCTTTACAGGAATGTGGGGGTCTCACATGGTAGAACATGGTGGAGCAAAGAGAGAGAACTTCTCATGTGCTTTTCTTTTAAAACCCTCAGAACCATGCCCATGACCACCATTAAACCATCAACTTAATCACCTCTTCAAGGCCC
>NW_007884527.1:0-548 GCF_000696425.1 Galeopterus variegatus
GTGATCAAAGTTTCCTTACCAGTTACACTACACCCTGGCATTACTATTCCTGACTCATGGACGAAAAGTCGCTGAGCTACCCAGTCACCACTTTGCCTCCGTTTGGTGAGCACGTTCAGTCCAGCTGCCCACCCTGCCTAGTCCCTGCTCAGAGTCATCCATAAGCAGCTCTGCCCCAAACCCCCTACTCACAAGGTTCTCACGGGCCCTCTTCCTTTGTCTTCAATGAGGTAAACAGACCTAACTTTGAGCTAGAACTATCAGGATGTTTTGGGTCATCTCTGGTTGGTAAACTTCAGTGCAAAGGAAAATGATGATAAATATGAACCTATAAAACAAAAATTATGTAAGAGCTTGACTCAAGCTCGTATAATAAATAAAATAGAATTTTGAATTTGATGCCTTACTCCCGTCATTTTCACTAGTAAGTATGAGAAATAAAACTAAGGCCAATTTCACCTTTCTTAAAACTTATAAAAATTGATTAGGGGGGGAATGGAGATCTGATTTTTTGTATGCTTTGTAAGCTAGTTTATACATCAAGGAGA
>NW_007884528.1:0-548 GCF_000696425.1 Galeopterus variegatus
GACAAAGATTTTAAAGCTTTAAAGGTTTTAAAAATTCAAAAAACAATTCCAAGCATATTTGTAATAAATAAAGAATTGACAGTCTCAGCAAAGAAAGAGAAGGTATAAGAAAAAAGCAAATGGAAATTTTAAAATAGAAAAATAGTGCAACTGAAATTAAGAAAGAAAAGAAAAATAACTCAATGTATGTCTCAAGAACAGAATGGAAGAGAAAGAGGAAAAAAACAGGGCACTAGAAGATGGAACAATAGAAATAGAGTTATCAGAAGCACAAAGAGAAAATAGACTGAAAAAAAAGAAAAAAAAAAAAACCCAAACAACAACAAGAAAAAAAAAAAAAAAACCAAACAACAACAACATCAACAACACAGAGCCTTAGGGACTTGTGGAACTAAAACAAAAGACCTAACATTAATGTAATCCATCTTAGAAATAGAGGAGAAAGATGGGTCTGAAAAAGTACTTAAAGAAATTAATGGCTAAAAAATTCTTAAACTTGGCAAATGATATAAACCTACAGATGTAAAAAAAGCTCAGCAAACCCAGAT
>NW_007884529.1:0-548 GCF_000696425.1 Galeopterus variegatus
TTAACACTGAGACCCCTACACAATTCTTTTCTTAATCACTGTTGACTTCTGTGGCTGTCTTATAAGATTTAAAACTTACTCACGACATGTGTGATGTTTCTTTCTTCTTTCTTCTCTTCTTTTTCCTCCATCTCCTCCTCTTTCTCCCCGCACCCCTCCTTTTTTCTTTTTCTCCTTCCTCCTCCTCTAAAAAACTATTTACAGGGCTGCAGGATAGCTCAGCTGGTTAGAGCATGGTGTTATAACACCAAGGTCAAGGGTTCAGATCCCCACACTGGCCAGCCACCAAAAATAACAACAACAACAACAAGAAAAGTGCCCAGGGAGGGTCACCAACAACAATAATAATAATAATAAATGATTACGATGTCAAGGAGAGGTCAGGCGATAAAGGAGTGCGTTCCAGTGCATTTCACTGAGGATGAGGGGGTTGGGTGGGCAATGCACATCCATGCAGGGGGAGAGGATCCAGTGGGACCTTGTCTATGGGAAGGAATAGGATGGTCTTGAAGAGGAAAGAAGCGAAACCAGAGACGGGCTCTCGGTGG
>NW_007884530.1:0-548 GCF_000696425.1 Galeopterus variegatus
ATCTTTAAGGCATCACCTCTCATCACAGGCCCAGAGGCCTAGGGAGACAGAATGGTTTTGGGGAACAGCCCTAAGTTGCCCTCAGGTTCTCACTGCCCAGGGCCATGTTGGATGCTGCTCCCTGCATGCTGGCTACTCTGGCTGTAACTAAATTGGCTCCAGGTGCTGCTGTATTTGCAGCTTTGGAAGATACAAGCTGGAAGCCTTGGCAGTGTCCATGTGGTGTTAAGTCTGCAGGCTCACAGAAATACCAGAGTTGTGAAGGCTTAGGAGCCTGCATACTAATTTCAAAGGATACATGGAAAAGCCTGGGGACCCAGGAAGAGATTTGTCATGGGGCAAAGTCACTGCAGAGAACTTTTGCTAGAGCACTGCTTAGTAGAATTGTGGAATCAGAGTTGCAGCAGAAAAACCCCACCAGGGCCATGCCTAGTGGAGCCGTGGGAGTGAGACTGCCATGGAGACCCCAGAATTGTAAAGTACCAGCATGCAATGTCGGTTTGTGAGAGCTAAAGCATGGCCTGAGACCAAAAAAGCCATAGGAGCAG
>NW_007884531.1:0-548 GCF_000696425.1 Galeopterus variegatus
GATGAAGGACTCCCTTGCGAATTTCTGTCAACAATTTGACTATTTGGTTTGAATGTGTTTGCAGGTCATTGCACTTCTTGGATCTGAGAGAGGATATAACTCCCAATACTTGGAAAGCTGTTTGCTATTATTTTGTCAAATAGACTTGCAATGACACTTCCTCTCCCTTCCCCTCTCAGTACACACATAATACAAATATATGTACACATAGTATCAGATAGAGCTCTTATCTTTTCTTCACTTTTTCTAATTCTTAATTTTTGGGTTTGTTGGTTTGTTTGTTTGTTTGTTTTTGTCCAACTACATTAATTTAGAAATCCTTTCTTCTACTTCATAAATTCTTTCTTTCACTTGTTCTATCCTGCTTTTGGTTGTACTTTTTATTTCATAGAATTAATTCTTCACTTCATCGATTTTTGCTTGTTTCTTTTTATTGTTTCTATCTCTTTGTTGAATTTTTAACATATGTCCTCGATTGTTTTGTTTTGTTTTACTTTTGCTTTTGACAGCATTGTGATTCCTTTTTTTTTTTTTTTTTTTTTTTTTTT
>NW_007884532.1:0-548 GCF_000696425.1 Galeopterus variegatus
AAATAATGCTTATAATAAAATGAGTGAAAAACATTATTATTATAACTAAATTTTTTAAAAACTTTCAACAATGGACAGTCTTAAAAAACAGTTATTTCCCAAG
Organism: Galeopterus variegatus; assembly: GCF_000696425.1. NCBI lineage: Eukaryota > Metazoa > Chordata > Mammalia > Dermoptera > Cynocephalidae > Galeopterus > Galeopterus variegatus. The sequence goes on from NW_007884532.1 coordinate 104, forward strand.
GAAAAATTGTTATAATAATAAGAAAGAAATGTAGATGATTATATTTCTTTTACAAATATTCTATAATATCCATGTACCATTTTTCTTTAAAAATGCATTATATCAAAGGCATTGTTTTAAATAACATCTACTTAAGAAAAGACTTCTTGGAGCAAATGAGAAACATTACATCAGGAAATATCTATGTTACTTCTGTGTTTGTTTTTATCCAGTAAGAGGAAAAAAAAACATTGATTAATTTGCTAAGAGGGAAAAAAAAACATTGATTAATTTGCTTTCTTATATAGCATCAGTTCATTGCCAACTTAATTCTTACAAAAATGTACAAATCTCTGAGTAGGAAATGGAACCTAAATTGAATAAATTGGATATTCAAAAAAAAACTGCAATTTGTATTAAAAATTATGATAATAGCTAAAAGCCAGGATTTTTATTGAGACAGCCT
>NW_007884533.1:0-548 GCF_000696425.1 Galeopterus variegatus
ATGGCTGCACAGGGCTGCATGGCGTGACCGTGATATCTTTCAGGAATGATCCCCCATGGTCAGTCAGTTAGGTTATAGACACGCTCCTCCCCCACCTCCCAACAGTGATGGTTCCTGAGGCCATCCACTCTCCTCAGCTGGTCAGGAGCAGCCTTGCAGCAGGGACAGCAGGGGTCAGTAGGAAGGAGGGCCTGGGCTGATCTCTATGGGAAGCGAGCATTCGTGCAACTGATTCAGGATCATGTATTAAGGAGGGACAGGGAGGGGCAGGTGCAGCGGGCCTCTAGAACAGGTTTGGCCCTGTCTGCCCAGAAGGAAGAAAGAAGTCCCCTGGGGCTCTGAGGGCCCAGAAACTGTCCTGGGGTAGGGGCTGCAAGGAGGGGTGTTCAGCAGCCAGTGTAGGAAGGAGGCCCTGGGACACATGGCGCCGGGTCTGGGGCAGTCAGCCTTCTCTGGGGGTGGACCACCCAGGCAGTGATAGAGGGCAGGGAGAAAAGACCAGAAGGAGCTTTTAGAGGTAGCTCTTCAGGGGATTTCCAAATGGAAAC
>NW_007884534.1:0-548 GCF_000696425.1 Galeopterus variegatus
CTTATATTTGTCCGCCTATTTGTCAAAAATATGTTACTCTTATAGCATAAATCTAAAAAAAAAGTGAGGACTTGAATATTAATTTATTAACCAATATGATATTACTTTTACTTTAATAAAAATGTTGCTTTTGATTCAGAGATTTTTAAGATTGAAACAAAAAACAACAAAAATATATAAGCCTTAATTAAAATACACTATATTTTAAGATTCATAAGTTATAATCAGTCTGCCTGGCACTACTAATTGTGAATTCCTGATGACTTAAATTTATTAATGTGTCAAAAGAGTCTGTCATTTAAATTAACACAAACTCTCTTCATCATTTTATCATTCTTGCTATTTGCGTAGGTTACTGACTTTATTTCCCAGATATTAGGTGCTGCATTTTTTTCTGAGTGTAAAAATAGAAGTCCAGCTGAAGTAGGCTTTCTGATGTGTTTCTTCTTATTGTAAATTAACATGAATGCTATATTCACATTGGTTTTATTAGATTATAAGGAGAGCACATCACTAAATATGCTATCAATGAGGTGGACATCATTTAC
>NW_007884535.1:0-548 GCF_000696425.1 Galeopterus variegatus
CCATACCCCCTGCCTCGTCCCACCTCCTCAAGTGACCTCTGTGATGAAGCAGAGCCAGGACAAGATCCCAGGAACTAGTGCCCAGCCTTTGCCAGGGCCATCCCCTGGGGTGGGATCTGACTGAAGTCACCACCCCCAGGGCTGGGAGCAATATGACTTGCAATGTGGCTGGCACAAGTCCTGCTCATGCTCCTTCTGTTCTTCTGTGACCCCCATACCATGCTGTGGCCAGGCTCCTGGCCCTTTCCAGCCTCACAGACCCGCACCCATGCTTCTGTCCCCAGGACCTACATCACCACAGCGCTGCATCCTGGTCCCCATGTAGCTGGCTGGAGGCACACCTGAGTCTCAGCCTGAGCCCAGGCGGTGGTGCTGGGAAGAGCCAGGCCAGAGTTCTGGGAAAGAGACAGCATGGGTAGCAGCAGAGGCCCTGGAGGTACCCAGAGCCTCTGAAGTCACGACTTGGCCTGCCCACATTGGGATCACATGAAAAACACTGACAGGTGATGGAAACTCCCCAATTATCTCCCAACTGGACCAGGTACTCA
>NW_007884536.1:0-548 GCF_000696425.1 Galeopterus variegatus
GTGGCAACTGCATAACCCATGGTTATATTTGTAAGTTTCTTCAGTAAAGGGGATGGAGTGATTTCAGCATCTCTCTCTCTCTCTCTGTCTCTCTCTCACACACACGCATGCACACACACACATGTACACAAATAGACACACACATGTATATGCTGAAGAAAGTAGAAGAAACCCATTGTAATACCTTTCTATTGGTGTATTGTAATTTACAAGAAACTTAGTGGCACAAAATAGGCAAATTTATTATTTCACCCTTTCTGTGGGTCAGGTCAGCTGGGCCCTCTGCTCAAGGTCTCACCAGGTTTCATCAAAGTGTCAGCTGAGGCTGCAGTCTCATCTGAGGCGCAGGATCCTTTGCTATGCTTATTAAGGTTGTTGGCAGAATTCCGTTTCTTGCAGTTGTAGGACTGACGTTTGTGTTTTCTCACTGGTTATCATCAGGGCATATCACTCTCAACTCCTAGAAGCCACTGTCTAGTCACAGCCCCCTGGTCTCCTCACAGCATGGCAGCTCACTTCTTCAGAGCCATCAGGAGAATCTCTCTCCA
>NW_007884537.1:0-548 GCF_000696425.1 Galeopterus variegatus
GGTTTCCCCTTTCTCTGTATCCTTGCCAGCATTTGTTATTCTTTTTCTTTTTGATAATGGATAATCTAACTGGGGTGAGATGATACCTCAATGTGGTTTTGATATGTAGTTCTCTGATACCTAGTGATGTTGAGCAATTTTTCATGTGTCTGTTGACTGCTTGTATATCTTCCTTCGAGAAAAAACCTATTAAGCTCTTTAGTCCATTTTTAAATGGGTTACTTACATTTTACTGTTAAATTGTTGAGTTTTTTGTATATTGTGTTTATTAACAACCCCTTGGCAGATGCACAGTTTGCAAATATTTTCTCCCATTCTGTGGGTTGTCTTTTCACTGTGTTAATTGTTTATTTTGCTGTGCAGAAGCCTTTTAGTTTGATAAAATTCCATTTGTTTATTTTTCCTTTTCTTGTCTGTGCTTTCAGGGTCTTGTTCATAAAGTTTTTGCCCAGTCCTGCTTTTTGAAGTGTTTCCCTTATGTTTTCTCTTAGTAGTTTTATAGTTTCAGGTCTTATATTTAAGTCTTTAATCCATTTTGAGTTGATTTT
>NW_007884538.1:0-548 GCF_000696425.1 Galeopterus variegatus
TTTGAAAAAAAAAAAAAAAAAAAAAAAAAAAAAAAATTAAAATTTAATAAATGGGCAAAGGAACTGATCAAGCATTTCTCAAAGGAAGGTATACAAATGGCTGACAGACACATGAAAAAACACGCAACATCATTCAGCATCAGGGAAATGCAAATCAAAACCACACTGAGATATCGTCTCTCCCCAATTAGACTGGCTATTATCAAAAAGGCAGAGAATAATAAATGCTGGCATGGTTGCAAAGAAAGGGGAACTCTCTTACACTGTTGGTGAGACTGTAAACTGGTGCAGCCATTATGGAAAATGATATGGAGTTTCCTCAAACAACTACTGATAGAACTGACATATGATCCAACAATTCCACTGCTGGGTGTATACCCAAGGGGATGGAAATCATCATTTTGAAGGGATACTTGCACCTCCATGTTTATCACAGCTCTATTTACAATAGCCAAGAGTTGGAACCAACTAAACATCCATCATCAGGTGACTGGATAAGGAAAATGTAGTATATATACACAATGGAATACTACTCAGCCATAAAAAAG
>NW_007884539.1:0-548 GCF_000696425.1 Galeopterus variegatus
AAAAAAAAAGACATACCCATTACTAATGACTGTGCATTCTCCCCTCACCCCCAACTCCTAGAAATCACTAATGTGTTTCCTATCTCTGTGGATTTGTCTATTCCAGACATTTCATATAAATGGAATCACAAAATATATGGCCCTTTGTGTCTGGATTCTTTCATTCAGCATTATATGTTGTAGCATGTGTCAGTGTTTCATTCCTTTTCATGGCTAAATATTATTCCATTATATGGATATACCATGTTTGGTTTATCCATTTATCAGTCAATGAACGTTCATTTGTTTCCACTTTTTGGCTAATATGAACAATGAATAACTGAGAACACTCATGTACAAGTTTTTGTGTCAATGGATGTTTAAATTCTATTAGGTATAGACCTAGGAGTAAAATTGCTGGGTCATATGGTAGCCCTACGTTTTTGCATTTTTAGGAACTGACAAACTATTTTTTTAAATAGATGCACAATTTTACCATCCCACTAGCAATGTAGGAGGGTTCCAATTTTTCCACATCCTAGCCAACACTACTTATTGTCTGTCATTTT
>NW_007884540.1:0-548 GCF_000696425.1 Galeopterus variegatus
ACAATTCAAGTCATCTCCTAAAAAAGATAAGAAATGGCCTTGTAGAACTTAGGGTGTTTAATTTAACAATTTTATGTAGAAGGAACTTTCTTTTATATATCATCTCACTTAAACCTTGCAGGAATCCTTACTAGCAGGGTTTTTTCAAAAGAAAAACAATGAAGCAGATGAAAAATGAAGCTTAGAAAATATAAGTAACTTTTCCAAAGTCTTATACCAGATCTAGGTGTCCAATTCAGCTTCAAATACAGAGGGAGGCTCATCCCACTAATTTAGTTGCTTGCTTACTAAGTATTTTTGAGTATGTACCAGGTATACATTAATGAAGTCCCAGACTCCAGGAACTTAGAGTTTTATGAAACAGACAGACTGGCAAAGAGATTATTATCACATAAAACATTAAATGTAATAATTGAGGCATAGTTTTAATAGATTTTTAGTTAATTTCTTAGGATTTTCTATCTACAGATAGAGATAGTTTTATTTCTTTCTTTCTAATCTGGATGCATTTTGTTTTATTTTCTTGCCTAATTGTCCTGGCTAGAACC
>NW_007884541.1:0-548 GCF_000696425.1 Galeopterus variegatus
TTTCACGTCCACTCCAAATCAGGCACTTATTTTTGGACAATTTCTGAAGTTTGCCTTGTTCACTCATGATTGAACCAGGTATTAGTCACAGAGTTAAAAGAGTAAGTTCTGAAACACAGTTGCTAGTTCATACTTTTTAAAATGTATTAATTGACTTATTCTTTTTTGGTTATTCTCTTTCTCTGTCTACTTTTCATTTAATCTTCTCTTTTTAAGGGGGAAGATTTAGACCATACACTTGAAACCTCTTTTTTCTCATATAAGCATTTATGCAATAAATTTCACTCTAAATGCTGCTTTAGCTACATTATACAAATTTGGGTATGTTGTGATATTGTCTTTGTCCCAGGGGTTATTGATGAGCACCGAGTTTGATTTCCAAATATTTTGGGATTCCCCAGATACCTTTCACTTATTGAATTCTGTTTTAACGATTTGATTTTAAATAATAAAAAATTAACTAATACAATTAGTTATTTTAATTGAATCACAGATACAACTTTGTATGATTTTTATTCTCTTGAAATTATTTAGACATGCTTTGCAGC
>NW_007884542.1:0-548 GCF_000696425.1 Galeopterus variegatus
AAAAAAAAAAAAGAATTAGAAATGAATACATCAAACAAAATGAATGTCTAGTTTGAAGGGAAAAATAAAATCTGTGTAGGAATAATTTGGGATTTATTGAAAAGTAAGATTTTAAAGATAAAGGTGATTTAAAATATAAGGATTTAGAAAAATTTCATTTTATAAGGAACTAAGGATTCCTACAAAGGAATAATTCTTAGGAAGTATTAAAAAAAATAGAATTTTAGATCTAGAGGAGACCTTAGAAACCATCTTGTTTAAAAAGCTTACATTTTGTCTTTCTCTAAGTTTCAAGCTTCTTCATCTAAAGTGACATGCTCAATCAACAGCAGTTAGTGGCTGAGCTAGAACTAGAACCTGATTTCTGTGGATACCCTATAAATCAGAAAGGTAACTCTACTTTATATTAGGAATGTTAAAAGCATGGAGCACTAAACTGAAAGAGAATAGGAAAGACTTCATTTGATCTAAACAATCATATCCATTATAGTTGCCGTTGAACTTTCTTTATCAGTAAACGAATATTCCTTTATAGAGAATTTAAAAAA
>NW_007884543.1:0-548 GCF_000696425.1 Galeopterus variegatus
GATTTGATGGCAACTTCAAAAGAGGGAAATTAGACCTGTTGTTTTTTTCTCTGGACTTCAGACTAGGGCAGGCTGGTGGGAAGGGACCAGGTAACCAAGGAACACTATGCTCCTGCAGAACATGCACATTCTGTTTTTATTTTCCGGCAATGCGGATTATGATACTGAGAAATACTGAGGGTAGAAAGGAAAGAGCCGATTTTACATGCTTGTCATTAGAGAATGCCACAAACGCAGAAGCTATGATGCCTCTTATCACACAGGAAAGAGGCAGAAGACGTAGACTCCAGGGTAAGGAGAGCCAGGCACTCAGCTTAGGTGCAAACCTCACTGGGATACCCAGAAGTTCAGTCACTGGAGAAAATATATTTTGATAGATGGGAAATTGTGACCATAACCTTGGTCATCATTATGGTTTGTCTTCATGACTGCAGTTTGGGGCACTCCCTAAAATTTTGTGCCTGAAACAAGTACCTCACTCGCCTCACACTGTCCAATGGGTGGACTCGCTAAGGGAATTGGACTAATGACGAGAGAAATAATGTGCC
>NW_007884544.1:0-548 GCF_000696425.1 Galeopterus variegatus
ACAGGCTGGGTATTCATTTCTTTAGAAAACAAACTCTTTAGCTTTGAATAATTTTATTTATTTATTTATCAAAACATAATTGACTATACATTTTTGTGGGGTACAGAGTTGACTATCAAACACATGTGTTAGATTTCCAGGAAAGTTGCAAAGAGAATACAGAGGGTTCCCCCACACCCCTTGCCCAGATTCTACTAAACTTGTCACTTTACCTTACCGTGGCCCATTTATCACAAGTGAAAAACCAGTACGGGTCTATCACTCTTCACTAAAGTCCAGACTTCATTCGGATTTTACTAGTTTTCCCACTGGTGTCTCTCTCTGTTCCAGGATCTGGTCCACATTGCATTTCGTCCTCCTGCACTTTTTAGGCCTGTCACCACTGGCTCCTTGTCACTTCACCCCTTCCCAGTTTTCCCTCCTCCCCCTGCTGCCCTGTCTACATGTCTCCAGTTGGTCACTGACTGCTGATCTTTGTTCAGAGGCCTCACCTGGGGCTCCCCCCCCTCTTGCATGCTGAGAGGAAAGCAGCTGCCTTGGCTTCTTGG
>NW_007884545.1:0-548 GCF_000696425.1 Galeopterus variegatus
TATACAGCACGGGTAGGGCACATAGCATAGTTTTGTACCCGTTAGTCCACCACTTCTCCTCGCCCCACTCCTGGCCTCTGGTAACCATCATTCTACTCTCTATTTCTATGAGAACAACTTGTTTTGTTTTTTTCTTAGATTCCACGTATGAGTGAAATCATGCAGTATTTGTCTTTCTGTGCCTGATTTACTTCACTTAATATGATAGTTTCCAGTACCATCCATATTGCTGCAAATGATAGGATATCATTTTTTATAGCTTAGTAGTATTCCATTCTGTATATATTCCACAGTTTTTTAATCCATTCTTCCACTGTTGGACATTTAGGTTGATTCCATTTCTTGACTATTGTGAATAGCGTTGCGATGAACACGGGAGTGCAGGTGTCTTTCTGATACGTGATTTCATTTCCTTTGAGTATATACCCAGTAGTGAGATGGCTGGGTCATAGGGTAGATCTATTTTTAGTTCTCTGAGGAAACTCCGCACTGTTTTCTACAGTGGCTGTATCAATTTACACTCCAACCAGCAATGTAAGAGGGTTCCC
>NW_007884546.1:0-548 GCF_000696425.1 Galeopterus variegatus
GTATGATTGTTGAAAAGCTTAAAGAAATGCAGCGATTTTTTGGGTTGAATGTGACGGGGAAGCCAAACGCAGAAACTCTGGAGATGATGAGAAAGCCTCGCTGTGGAGTGCCTGATAGTGGCATTTATATGATAACCCCAGGAAACCCGAAGTGGGAACACACTAACCTGACCTACAGGTGATATTTCTAGTGTTTCAGAATTCATTCACTCAGCCAGTATTGACCGCACTCTTATGACGTGCCAGACACTGTTCTGGGGCGCAGGATACACCGGGGACAAATAGATAAATACCCCTGCCCTTGAGGATTATGAATGAGCGTGAATAGCAAGTGAGTGCAAGAATGAAAGAGTGGCGATCCCACGGTCTCTTTTCACGAGAGCACCTGCCATTTTATCTTCCTTCTCTAACAATCTAAAGAGAACTATGGCAATGTTAGGCTGTCTCTCTAAACCCTCATTTTAAGACCCAATAAAAGATTAATCACTGCTAGAGAGATCCTAGCCCCACCTTTCATACATCTTGATAATAATAATGAAAATACCTCA
>NW_007884547.1:0-548 GCF_000696425.1 Galeopterus variegatus
ATGCAGGGGCTCAAATGAGATAAGCAGGAGTTGTTCTCTGGAGCCCTCAGCCTTCCCCAGCTCTGCCTTCCTCTGTCTTGGCTTTACTCTCAAGCACGGCCTTTCCACACAGTGGCTGTGCTGGTTAATTTTAGGTGTCACCTTGACTGGGTGAAGGGATACCTAGATAACTGGTAAAGCATAGTTTCTGGGTGTCTGTGATGGTATTTCCAGAAGAAATTGGCATTTGAATCAACAGACTAAGGAAGATCTATTCTTATCCAATGTGGGTAGGCACCATCCAATCAGTTGAGGGCCCGAATAGAACAGAAAGGCAGAGAAAGGGCAAATTTGCTCTCTCTTCTGGAGCTGGGACACCCATTTTCTCCTGCTCTTGGACATCAGAACTCCAGGATCTTCAACCTTCAGACTCTGGGACTTATACCAGTGGCCCCCTAGGTTCTCAGGCCTTTTGGCATGGACTGAGAGTTACACAATTGACTCCCCGGATTCTTAGGCCCTCGGACTTAGACTGAGCCACACTACTGCTTCCCTGATTCTCCAGCTTG
>NW_007884548.1:0-548 GCF_000696425.1 Galeopterus variegatus
GTTTTAGAAAATACAAAAACATGCTAATGTTAGTGTGATTGCAAGAAGGTTCTGAAAGTTATGGCATCTTTTCTGCCTTTACTATTCTCAGGCCAAGAAACGGCAGCCCAGTATTAGAAGAGCTTTTATAGTCATCTATAGCTGACCTTTTGGGGCGACTTAGTATTAGTCTCATATAAAAGACCTCTGGGATGGACAGGTGAAAACACACTTTGAGGAGACAAAATAATTTCTAGTAGAATTTTAAATTCAAATGGATACTTGGTTAGTTTAGCCTTTCTTCAGGACAAATTGGCAATATACATTAAGAACATCAAAACTCTTTGACTTGATGATGATGCTATTCTGAGAATTTATCCTAAATAAGTAATAAAAGATGCATACAAAGATTAAAATAATAATTTTGTATGTGCCATTATTTATATTAGTGAAAAATTATAAACACAGTAATGGAATGATTAACTAGATTATGATGTAGTCATATAGTGGAATCATATGCAGCCATTAAAATCTTATTTTTGATTTGGGAAAAGCTCACAATATGCTAA
>NW_007884549.1:0-548 GCF_000696425.1 Galeopterus variegatus
CAGTTATTGCATGTTGAGGTAAGAAGTTCATGCAAGGGAGAAGACTTATCAAAAATGCTTGAATTGTGAAATGAATTCATAATATTTCTGCAGGATAAATTTCTTTCACCTCAACCTTTAAAGATGTAAATTGTTCAGTCAGACTTATTAAATTTTCTCATTTTTTAAATACACTCATGCTCTTGATACATCCATGCAATAAAGTAGTACAATAGGAAGTATAGAACCCTGGAGACAAAACCAAATAGTGAGATAAATGCAAAGAAAGTATACGTGAAGGACAAGCAAGGAAGAGATTGGAGACTAGGAATTCACTTTTGAGACAATTTTTATAGTCGTATAGCTTTGAAGTTATTAGAAGGGCTTTTTGTAAGACTTTAAACAAAATCCAGTATTGTATCAGTAGAAAAGAAATGTGTTATAGTAGAGTTAGCCTTTTTGGATTTCATTTTTCCTAATGAAAAATAACTATACCTTATAGGAATACTATAAAGTATGGATTCAGAAATAGTGTCTCTAAGTCACGGGCCACAGTTAAAAATTGGGTG
>NW_007884550.1:0-548 GCF_000696425.1 Galeopterus variegatus
TATTATAGGATATATTCTTTTCTAACTTGCAGATACAACTTTCATGGAGACATTTATGAGAGCTGAAAGGATTGAGGGAAAAATAAAACCCATACTGCTTTTCAGGTTTTTTAAAAAAAATTTTATTGGAATTTCAATAATTCATTTAGCAGAGTGTGCAAAAAATTTCATAGGAATCTTTTCTTAATTTTATACTTTTGCCATATATTGAAAATCATACCCAGCATGCTCTTATATTAGTTGGACTGAAAAATGTAATATGTTAGAATTATTATGAGTAATAACTTGGGTAAGAGTTTAAAGAACATTATAACTAAATCAGACAGAACTCAATTTTTGCCTGTTCTATCAAGAAGTAAACTTGAAGATTTAAAACTTTTTATCTAGGTGGTGGCTTCCACAGCACTGGATCAGGATCTCTGCAATATTCAGTACAGTGATTCATACTGTAATAGTCATAATTTCAATGTACAGTATAACACATGTAACAATCATAAGCAAACTATAAAATGTACAACAATTACTTATTCAACTACCAGAATTTACCA
>NW_007884551.1:0-548 GCF_000696425.1 Galeopterus variegatus
GCCCAGGTGTCAGTGGCTGGGGTGCCACCTCTAAGATGAAACGCACTGACAGACTTAAGAATTTGAGGCAGACCAGACACAGGCTAGGTAATTAACAACTACTGACTACTGAAGCCCCTGCCACAGACTAGCACAGAATGACCCACGTGACACTTCTGAGACAAACACCATAACAACACTATCACATCAGCATCTGGCGTCGTGTGGTGTGTGGATCTGGGGTTTTTAGAGCTTTTGAATGTGAAAGATACAAAGACTGTAACTCTTTAAAGCTTCGGACTCACCTTGCTTGGGCACCCGTCATTTAAAAGGAACACGACTGGAAAGGCGCAGCTCCGGTTTGGGTGCGATGTGGGGCTGCTTTCCCACTGTCGCTGTTGAGCGGAGGTGGAAAGGGCTGGGGAACTGGTGTTGATCCCGGGGAGGACGGGGTGCCAAGCTGGCCGTGCTCACCTGTGCCTCCAGCCCGGGGAGCCCATGCATCTTCAGCATCTGCAGGGCCTGGTCCCGCTCCAGGGCCAAGGCCTTCAGCATCACCTCCTGCTCAC
>NW_007884552.1:0-548 GCF_000696425.1 Galeopterus variegatus
GTCAAGGGTTAAGATCCCCTTACCGGTCATCTTTTTAAAAAAAAAAAAAAAGAAAAGAAAAATGCATAGATACACAAATAATTGATACACAGTTGTTTAATGACCAAATAGAAATTTGCAAACTAATAGTTCCTTCTTAAGTAAGACTAAGTATGTGAAGTGTTTCTCAAGATGACATCCTCTAACCATTTGCAAATCATTTAGTGTGCTGGTTAAATTACATATTCCTGTGCCACAGCTCAGGAATACTCAATCATAATCTGTTGGAGAAGTTATGGGTGTTCCTGAATACACTAAAATTTGAAATCAAAGATTTTAAGATACTGTTTAATGTATCTTTCATAGAAAGCTTATGGTTTTCTTAATTATTCATACATAAAGAAGTGTCAAATATGAAGGACAGTATATATTTAATCAAAATATAGAATGGGGAAGGGCCGACCCCCTGGCTCACTCAGGAGAGTGCGGCACTGGGAGCGCCGAGGCTGCGGGTTCGGATCCTGTATAGGGATGGCCGGTGCGCTCACTGGCTGAGCGCGGTGCGGGCG
>NW_007884553.1:0-548 GCF_000696425.1 Galeopterus variegatus
GAGCGCCGCCGCACTCCCAAGCGGCGCACTGTAGCAGTGCGCCACCGGGCCGGCCCCTGCCTTACACTTTTTTTAATAGCTTGCCATCATGTGGTTGGTAAATGGAACCTGGCACTGGTTCCCACAAAGTTTTCTGCTAGTAGGTTTCTGCCATATTAAGTTGTGGATCCCTGTATTTGTCTGTATGTCTCTTCAGTTATGCTGGAAGATGTTTCCCCTTCTTCCTCATTTCTCTGACAGATCTGGAGTTGTTGATTTTCCAGTTTGTTTTTACCTGTTAGAATACAGTGACAACTATCAAGCTCCTCACATGCTTAACTAGAAAACAGAAGTTGACATTTATTTTTTAAAAATAAAATTTTAAGACAAACTTTTAGTCTGCTTTGATACATAGATAAGATCATACATTTAGTCAATAGAGTGGGGCTTGACTTAGATCACCTTACATCACACTAAAAGACATTTTTAGTTTGGTCTTATAGCTTAATTAAAATGATAATAATTAGGCCCTCTAAATAATTATATGCTTAGAATTAAAAACAAAGTAA
>NW_007884554.1:0-548 GCF_000696425.1 Galeopterus variegatus
GATCCGTGTGTGGTATTCTGATCTTGTGACCCCTACTATTGTGATAGAGGATGGGGTTGTTTGTCCTGCATATTCAGGAAGGTTAAAGTAAGTGGTCCCTGTATCGATGACAAAAGAGATCGGCTTACCTGCTATGAGGAGAGTTACCCTGGGCTCACATGTGGTGATCTCCATGGGAGCCTTGGGCCCTGGGCATTGTCAGTCCTCCTCTTGGGCAAGTCCAGGAAGTTCCAGTAAGGATGGCCGTGAAGCCAAAGGCTGTGGGTTAGGGACTGGGCCACTCCCTTTCTGGCAAGTGGGACAGTCAAACCCCCCTCCCCAGCCATTGGGCTGTTTGCAGTGAGGAGAGGGCCCAGGAGGTCTGTTTACAGTGAGGAGAGGGCCCAGGAGGGGGGCAGGGGTTAAGACAGGCCCATGCCCAGTGGCCCAGTTGACCACATTTGAAGCAGTTCCCTGGTGGCTTCTCCCTAGAGGCAGCTGGCTTTGAGGTATGTGAGCCTGGGATGGCATTAGCCAGCAGCTGGTATTTGGACTGATCTCTTTTGTGT
>NW_007884555.1:0-548 GCF_000696425.1 Galeopterus variegatus
CATTTTTTTAAAAAAAAAAAAAAAAAAAAAAAAAGATTACTCCTTCCGTTACAAGATCTAGAACTGCATGGTCTAATATAGTAGCTCTTAGCCACATGTGGCTACTGAGCACTTGAAATGTGGCCAGTACAAACCAAAATGTGCTGGAAGTGTAAAATATACTCCGGATTTTCAAGACTTAGTATGAAAACAGAAATGTAAAATAACTCATTAATAATTTTTAAAGTACTGATTATATACGGAAAAGATAATCTTTTGGATATAGTATATTTTTAAATGTTATTAAAATTAAGTTCACCTCTTTCTTTTTACTTTTTTAATGTGGCTACTAGAAAATTTAAAATTATATCTGTAACTACTGTTATATTTATCTTGGACAGCTCTGATCTAGATCTTGTTCCTCAAAGTGTGAGCAAGTTGACATTGCCTGGGAGCTTGTTAGAAATACAGGATCTCGGGCCTCACCCCAGTCCTACAAGTCAGACTCTGCATTTTTTTTTTTTTAAAGATGACCAGTAAGGGGATCTTAACCCTTGACTTGGTGTTGT
>NW_007884556.1:0-548 GCF_000696425.1 Galeopterus variegatus
TGCCTTACTTTTTTACATTATCATTACAATTTAGTCATGTCTTGCAATTCAATTTTAATCCCTAAAAGTATTTTATTTTCTTTGGTTTTATTTTATTTTAGGTCCTTAACAAATACTTTATATCATTTTTAAAGTATTGAAGTCTCAGTCCCTATTTTCATAGCAATTTAAATGTATCCTTATAGTCTGACCAGACCACTGAGTGTATATTTGGTACAGAGAAGATACTGAGTGATTAAATGATATGGCACATATCATTTTGGTGATTAATTCTGCACTGTGAACTCCTGCCAAACAGGAGGTTTTAGCTACCCTCACTGCAGGTAAATGGGGTGATGCTCCTTGTTAAGCATGATAATTATTTTTGCATTACCAGACTTCAGTTGTTCCCTCCTTTGTCTAGATCTAGCTCTTTCCCAGCCCCTCCAGTCTCGTGCTGTTGCTATGAGAGAGAACTGGTTTCAGTCTTATTCTTCAGCAGATTAGTTTATCCATCTAAATTACACTTCGGAAAGTGGCTAAGATCTGCTAAGCCTTGTCAATGAAAA
>NW_007884557.1:0-548 GCF_000696425.1 Galeopterus variegatus
ACACTATGTTGAATAGGAGTGGTGAGAGTGGTCATCCTTGTCTAGTTCCTGTTTTTAAGGGTAAGATTATATTGGCAGTGGGCTTATTGTATATGGCTTTAATTATGTTGAGATATTTTCTGTCTATGCCTAACTTGTAGAGAGTCTTTATCATGAAAGGATGTTGAATTTTGTCATGTACTTTTTCAGTGTCAATAGAGATGATCATGTGGTTTTTGTCTTTGCTTTTATTAATGGGGTATATCACATTTATTGATTTGTGTATGTTGAACCAACCTTGCATCCCTGGGATGAATCCCACTTGATCATGCTATATAATTTTCTGTATGTGTTGCTATATTCTGTTAGCTTGCATTTTATTGAGGATTTTTGCATCTATATTCATCAAGGATATTGGCTTTTAGTTTTCTATTTTTCATGCATCTTTGTCTGGTTTTGGTATCAGGGTGATATCTGCCTCATAGAATGAGTTTTGGAGAATGGTCTATGTTTCAATCTTTTGGGACAGTTTGTAGAGAATTGGTATCAGTTCCTCTTTGAAGATTTGG
>NW_007884558.1:0-548 GCF_000696425.1 Galeopterus variegatus
ATTTCTCCCCCTTTTCTTCTGATGGACATTCACATCTCACAGATGGATTTTTCCCAATCTAAAATATTCATAAAATTGTAGTATTATAAACTCTTGAAGCGAGGAAGGTCCTTAGTAATCAGTTAATCAGGAAAATTCTCAAGCATATGAAAAAATTAGATGCTTTTCCATTGTACAGTGCTGTATTTGGGACAAAAAACCAGAACTTTTAACCTGCAGCCCATTGTGAAATACTCTTATTTTAGAGGAAAAGAGAAATCTAAAATGACAAATGCAATTTAGGCCTTCTTGCAGTACGTGATTGTGTGTGTGTGTCTCCCTCTCTATATATACTTATATATCTCTATATATATATAACTATATAGAAACAAATATATAAATGTTTATCAAAGCTAGAATGGTCAGAAAGCACAGATGACATGCCAGAAGCTGTCTCAGAAATGCACAGGCAGAATTTCAAAAGTTTAGCGCATTTTTATATAATTGACCACAGGTGTTGAACTTGACAATTCCATACAAATGATTTCAAGAAATAGAGATATTTTTTT
>NW_007884559.1:0-548 GCF_000696425.1 Galeopterus variegatus
GTGTGTCTGGATGTGGGCAGGGAGTCTGGTACCCAGCTCAATGCCTCGGGCCCCTGGGTGAGGCCACAAGGCAGCAGCAATGTGCCTTTTTGTGGGTGGAGTGTCTGGTCACCAGGTCAATGCCACAGGCCCCTGGGCAGGGCCCCAAGAATCTGGTGGTGTGCCTGGGTGGGGTGTCCAGTCACTCGCTCCATGCCCCCAGCCCCCAGGTGGGACACCATGGTCCTGACAGTGTGCCTGGTTGTGGATGCGGTGTCTGGTCCATGCCTCCATGTCGCATGTCCCCTGGTGGGCGCCAAGGCACTGGTAGTTTTCCTGGGTCAGAACTAATTTTTTGTCCTTTGCTTACTTCTAAAATAAAGAAACTTCCTGTAGGAACCAGTACTTGAGCTGTGTCATTGAGCTAAATTACTGCGTTGATTCTGTTTCCCTCGGGAAGTGTTTTTGTGAAGCTCAGGGCTTAATGGCTGAACTTATAGGTACTTCTGGCTCTCCAGAGACCAGGTGCTCCTGGGTTGTGTCAAAACTCTGTTCTTGGCCTGAATCTT
>NW_007884560.1:0-548 GCF_000696425.1 Galeopterus variegatus
AGTAGATGTTACCAGGTATGGGCAGAGGATGGTAGCAGAGAGCTCTCCTTACATTTAAAGTTTGACCCACATTCAGCCAAATATTCAGGCACTTTGTATTTTCAAGCTGTTTCAATATAAGTTTTTCTATAATTGCATATTTTTAAGGCTTTATTTACTTAAAGAAATAAAGGCAAGAGTCTCAGATGTCAGCCAATGATATTTGTGTGGTTGTATTAAACCATCAGAAATGATCTGCTTTTACTAAATAGAGTAATTGTCTTACTTTTGTGAAAGTCTGATTATTTTAGATTCTTGTATCTAATTACAAGGCCTGCAAAAATGAATTTGAATGTAAGGGGTTAAATAGCTTTGCAATGGAGATTATAAATCAGAGTGAGTTGATATATATTGTATATTCAATCCAACTCAAGGGATTCATAACCATCAATAGACATGTAAAAGTTATGGACTTGATTTATAATATACACATTCTTGCCATACATCATAAAATTAATTGTAAAGAGCAGTGTAATAAATAGAATGAAGCTCATTGCTTTCATTTGAGA
>NW_007884561.1:0-548 GCF_000696425.1 Galeopterus variegatus
TTTCTCACCCCAACCCTGCTTGGCTGGGAATGTGACCTCCACGGGGTTTGGATACAGATCCTGGCATCTTTCAGCTCGCCTATCTTAAGTGGAAATGCAGCAGTAGATACAAGTTCTTCAGGGCCTGAAAGATTATACAATTCTTAGGGGCTCTCTCTAAGATAAATTATATAAACAGAACTAGTTACTCAACTTCCTCTTAGGCCTTATCCCCAAAATGCCCATGAACATTTCAAAACCGCCAACTTGATGGGAGGTGTGATGAAGTAGAAAACGGAGTGGACAACAGTCTTACAAATTGAGTTAAAATGTCTTACTTTAGCAATGCAAAACAACAAACAGCATAAGATCAGGTGAACGCATACTGGGGATCCACACGAGGCCCAGGAAGACACCCGCACAAGTGAGGGTCTGCAGCTCACGCTTCGAGAGCCTCACGGTGAATCTGCCTCTGTAGGAATGGTTTTCCCTTAAAAAAACAAAAACAGAGTCTTCCCTCCCCCAAACCACACTATTTTATGTTTCTAAAATTGCTTTTCAAATGATCT
>NW_007884562.1:0-548 GCF_000696425.1 Galeopterus variegatus
GGAGGGTATGAGCAGATCACATGGAGAGAGGAAGCAAGAGAGAGAGAGAAGGTGCCAGGGTCTTTTAAACAACAAGCTCTCGAGGGAACTTACAGAGCCAGAACTCACTTATTTATCCCCCCTGTCCCCCAGGGAGAGCATTAATCCATTCAAGAGGGATCCACCCCCATGACTCAATCAGTTTCCAACACTGCCACACTGGAGATCAAATTTTCACATGAGTTTTGGAGGGGACAACACATCCACACTCCATCACCAATACATAGGGGATAAGGGCAGGACAGACGTCAAGGTTTTTATTAAAGCTATAATATTTACTATAGTCTTAATATTCTGTATTGCTCAGATTAAAAAAAAAACACAAAAGCTCTGGTGAAATAGAGAAAGTGAGTTCAGAATACACAAATTAAAAAGGGAAACTCCCCAACACTGTAAATATCAATTGTGTTTTGTTTGAAATTTCCTACTCCATAGTAACAGGAAAAGAACTAGAGCTGAGTGTGCTTTACTAACACAATCGCTTCCCAGTAAATGTGAAAATGTTTTCT
>NW_007884563.1:0-548 GCF_000696425.1 Galeopterus variegatus
TAAAATTGGAATGATACAGAGAAGATTAGCATGGCCCCTGCACAAGGATGACACGCAAATCTGTGAAGCGTTCTGTCAAGCTAGGGCTGGGTCTGGAGCTCACAGACCCCTCTTGCCCATTGTCCAGGCTGGGTCACAAACCCTTCACATGCCAGGCTGGGTACCCAGACCCCTCACACACCAGGCTGGGTCCCCAGACCCCTCACACGCAGGTCTATGAGCTAGGTAACCAGCAAACAGGTCCTTGGAGCCATAGGTTAGAGAGCATGGCTGCGTGGAGCAGATGCCCGAGGCAGTAAACACCAGCCAAGTGGTGGGGCACTATCTCCACCCACACACAACTTGCTTACAAAGAATGCTCAGCACCACCCCAACTGGACCCAAGGTGAGGAGGCCTGATTAAATTATTCTATTTTCCCAACACATTCCATAAAAAATAAATGTCACTTGTCTAATGTACCAGTTTTTAAATTTTTTTAAAAGATGTCTGGTAAGGGGATCTTAACCCTTGACTTGGTGTTGTCAACACCACACTCTCCCAAGTGAGC
>NW_007884564.1:0-548 GCF_000696425.1 Galeopterus variegatus
TATCTAAAGTGAGTTTCTTGTAAGATATGGATGGATGCTGTTTTTTATGTGATCATTCAACTTATGCCTTTTAACAAGAGAATTTAATCCATTTCCATTTACCCTGGTCACTGATAAAGAAGGATTTATTGCTGCCACGTATCTATTTGTTTTCTGTATGTCTTATATGACTTTTGTTCCTCAATTTCTTTATACTACCTTTTTTTGTATTTAGTGATTTTTTTGTAGTACCACTTTGATTCCCTTCTTTTTTCTTTTAATGTATGCTTTTTAGTTATTTATTAGTTGTTACCTTGGGGATTACAATGAACATGTTAAACAACCTAGTTCAAGTAATACAACCTGGTTTCAATAGCATGAAACTACTCTAATCCTGTATATCACCCCTTCCTCTTTGTATTGTTATTTTCACAGATCACATCTTTATACATGGTATACGCATTAATATAGATTTAAAATTATTGTTTTATGCAATTACCTATTATATAATTGAGAAAAAATATAGAACTTAACAAACCATGCAAAAAGTACAATAATACTGACTTTCA
>NW_007884565.1:0-548 GCF_000696425.1 Galeopterus variegatus
CCTTATTGAGAAGAGGTATATCATAGTTGCAAAGGGACAGGCTCACTCTGCCTCCCTACTCATTGTGGGACCTTCAGCAGATTACTCACCTCCAGTTCTTATGTATAAAATGGAGACCACAGGAGAATCAACCTCATGGGTAAGGTTTAGATGAGATGATGAATGTAAAGCGTTGAGTATGGGCCTGATGCCTAGTAAGCCCTGGATAAAGGGAAGCTCTATTTTTATTTACAGGACTTACTGTGTCAAACGGTAGACCTCTTTATGTCTTTAGGTACAGATTACTCTCATTTATTTATTTAGAATAAAGTTTTGCCATACAAGGAATCATGCAAATCTTCCATTTCTTTGTGATTTGCCACAGTGTGTATTTGGGTAAGTGAGCCTTGAGAAATGGAGACCCCCTAATGCCAGTCCTTGTTGTATCGTCTTCCTCGTCAACACCCCTTTCCTGCCCCAAACACAGAAACCCTCCCCCAGTGACCTGCACCCCGTCCTGCTGTAGGTGGGAGGAGGGAGGGGGTGAGGGAGCTTCTCCAGTTCAGCAG
>NW_007884566.1:0-548 GCF_000696425.1 Galeopterus variegatus
ATATATAATAACATGTATCTACATTTACAGTACCACACAGAATAGTTTTATTGCCCTAATTAAATATGTATTTTAATTGCTTTTTCAAATTGTTCACTGTCATCTCAGAAATTTTTCTCCCAGTCTAGAGGGGATTATCTATTTAATAATTCTGGTGTATAGAGTCATTTCATTTTTCTGCCTTAATAGTGAATTTACTTACTTTGTTTCATAAATGAATTTCTTTAAATACTCAGGAATATGAGGTTAGAAATAATTCTGCTTAATGAAATTATTAGTCATAAAGGGGACTCACAGTCATTGTAACTCAGAAAGTCTAATTCACAAATAAGAGAAGTTGGGATTTAGAGCTCTACAATGACTTTCAGCATAATGTCTGCTCATTACTTAAATTCACATAAAAAAATTCCAACTGGACTGTTGGGAACTACTTAGGCAGTTGGGGAAGATGAGACCAAATCTCTCTTCCTATTTTTTTTTTTTTTGTCCTTTTTTGTGACTGGTAAGGGGATCGCAACCCTTGGCTGGGGGTCGCCCACCCCGCGCTC
>NW_007884567.1:0-548 GCF_000696425.1 Galeopterus variegatus
TTAGCATGCACAGTGTCTGTTGTGAACATCCTGGCCATTTCAAAATTAGTCACATTATCATCTCTTTCGGGCAGGTTAGCAGCAAAGTGACGTAAGCAGATTAACTTGAAACAACTGCAGGTGACAGCCCAACTGCAACACCCATTTCGCCTCAGCAGGAGAAGGGGTGCAGGGGGGAATGTCTACTGGAGACCTTGACAAGAACCCAACTGTATTCCACACATACCCCTCCCGAGAAAAACAAAGTAGAATGGTGGTTGTCAGGAGCTAAAAGGAGGGGGAAATTGAGAGTCATCATTTAATGGGTATAGACTTTCAGTTTTCCAGGATAAAAGGTTCTGAAT
Source organism: Galeopterus variegatus (assembly GCF_000696425.1). NCBI lineage: Eukaryota > Metazoa > Chordata > Mammalia > Dermoptera > Cynocephalidae > Galeopterus > Galeopterus variegatus. Next base: position 345 of record NW_007884567.1, read on the forward strand.
ATCTGACGCACAACAGTATGAGTATACTTAACACTACATATATGTTATGAAATGGTTAAGATGATAAATTTGATGTTATGTGTTTTTTAACAAAATTAAAATAAGTTATGTCTTTAATTATTTTAAGGGCCAATAGATGAACTGAACTAAAATATTAACAAATATTTAATCAACTGAAAATAAGTTAGGGAAGGAAAAGCAGAG
>NW_007884568.1:0-548 GCF_000696425.1 Galeopterus variegatus
TACAAAATCAGACTCAGAGTAAAAGATGACAATATGAACACTTATTAGTTCTTTTTTGTGTTGGTATAAGAGAATACCTGAGATTGGGTAACTTATAAAGAAAAAGGTTTATTTGGCTCATGTCCTGGAGCAGCCGCATCTGGCAAGGGCCTCAGGCTGCTCCCAGTCATGGTGGAAAACAGAACGGGAGCTAGAGTGTGCCAGGAGATTACATGGTGAGAGAGGAAGGGAAGGCTTATAGAAATACGGACCATAAAGACCATTCTAAGGAGGTCTCAGATAGAAATGAGAGGTAGCTTACTGGAAACTGGAGCAAAGATCACCCTTACTACGAACGTGCAAGGAATGTAGCAACATTCTGTTCATACCCATAAGTTTTATGGAATGTGGAAATTCTAAGTGTCGACCCCAGGGTATTTGGTGGAAGGAATTTCTAAGCAGCAAAGCATTCAGGAAGCTGCATGGATACTTGTAGCAGTCTATGCTGAGTTATAGCAGAAAAGGCATAAAGGAAAGGCAGAGTCTACAATTAAAAAGAAAGCAGAGGA
>NW_007884569.1:0-548 GCF_000696425.1 Galeopterus variegatus
ACTAGCAAACAGGAGACTGCAATCTGGAAATCTGGGTTTGACCTCACCCCCTCAACTGTGGGCAGATGGCTCAACCTCTTTGAGCCTCTACATCCTTGACTGTAAAATGGGGCTGATACACTTAGCACTCATGGTGCCAGGCAGCATACGTGAAAACTGCTGGCACACAATAGGTTGTCAATAAATGCTCAATCTGGAACCAGAGAAACACTGACTTTTACAACCAAAGACTAGCAAAATAACCTCAGAAAGTTCCCTTTAGGTGGCTGACCCCTAAGGTGGGTGGTTTCAGTCCATGTTTGCAAAGTAAACATGAATATAATGGAATTGTTTGGTCACCCTTTCAAGGTCTCTGAAAAAACAGTTGTGGGCTAGACAAAGCTGTCACTTGCCTGATGTCATTCACTCAGAACAAATGATGTTGTTGTGAGACAGCTCTGTGCGCTTTCCTCCTCGGGGTGGGGTCTGGGTAGAGCCCAGAGGAGAAGTCATGGCTTCATGTGCCCCCAAATCCTGCGGCGGGTGAGAGGACAATTCACCTTCTCTCA
>NW_007884570.1:0-548 GCF_000696425.1 Galeopterus variegatus
TGGTGGTCCATAAGGATAGTTTTGCTGTGCTGTCAATCATTTTTCTCTCCTTCATGTGCAGCCACATTCCTATAATTTCCTCAAATGAGACATTTTCACATTGTCAACATTAAATGCACTGTTGGGACAGTACCCTCTATACATTAAAACTTCTAAGCATTCTAAATGATAGATGAATTAAGATATAATTAAAATATGCATTAATAAGTTCATATATTTTAACTATTGCAGCTTGTTGTTTTCTTAGTATTTTACTAATTTGGTTTGATAGTTCTCACACCCTGAGGCTGTTAATTAATTAATTGATTATTTCCCTGAGGCTGTCTTGATGAAGGGCACATTTTTAGAAACTCAAGAAAGTAAACAAACAGATAAATTGTCTTTGTAAAGCTCTACATCAGACTAAATGTTTGTCACTGGAAGTTCATCTCCTGCAGGAAGTAAATGAAATGTTGTCATCTCTGCTCATAAAAATCAAAGAGGAAGTTTGTCTCTTCACTGAGAATCCCTAGGCTCTCTGGCAGGCAGCAGCAGCAGCTATTTTTATT
>NW_007884571.1:0-548 GCF_000696425.1 Galeopterus variegatus
CAATGGGATGGGACTTAGGATCAAGGACCAAGATAGAATCCCACAAACTCAAATTAAGCCAGTACATGGAAAAGTAAAAAAGCTGCCGGGTGTGCCAAAGAATTTTTGAGAGATGGATAGGCAGGGTAAATCCAGGTGTTATGGGGCCTCCTTTAAGCAAAAGCATGCAAAATTAAGAATACAAAAAGTTAGGATTCTTCCCAGAAGGTGTTCATGCAAATAGGTTTCGGTAGCTTAAACTCCATTAGCTTTAGAGTAAGTTTACCTCAACAAGTGAATGGATAAACAAAGTCTATATATCTGATCAATTGATACTACGCAGCAATAAAGCAGATGAATTATTAAAAATGCTACTATGTGGATGAATCTCAAAACAATTATGTTGCGTGAAAGAAGCTAGACAAATAGGGTAAATACTGTATGACTTATATAAAATTCTGAGGACTGGTGAGGGGAAGAGAAAGGGGCTTGAATGGAATAGTGTAAAAATTCTGCAGTTGTCTGGAAGCAACCATTGGTTTCTAGACTAAAGTATTGAAGCTAAAACA
>NW_007884572.1:0-548 GCF_000696425.1 Galeopterus variegatus
GGGAGGGGAGAGAGGGAGGAGGGAGGGAGGTGTCGGTGATGGGCCATAATAATCATATACCGTGTATATTGGCAAAATAAAAATTTAACGAAAAAAAAAAACATACTCATTTTGATGGAACACAAACATTCAGACCGTAACAATAATAAACAAAGAGAGTGGGTCAAATAGGGCTATTTTATATATCTTAAAAGTATATAGATTTTTTTGAAGAAAAAAGTCCTATGACATTTTATGATTTGTTAATTTTTTCTTTTCAGAAAGAAAATCACTGTGGATAAGAGAAAGGGAGAGAACTGCTGTTGTAATCACTTCTGAAGTTACAGTCATGCTGACACCTTAGTTAGGCGTGAAATTGATCACTACAGTTGTGGAGGTACATCTAGAACATGCTTTAAGATGATAGTAATAGGGCATCTGATTTCAGACCAGAAGCTGAGATATATTATGGATATTATCTTACTGAAAATCAATACCTCATTTTTGGCCAAATCCTGACTCTTAAGTGAATTTGCTCATATACCTTTGAAGTAAATTGTTGCTTATTT
>NW_007884573.1:0-548 GCF_000696425.1 Galeopterus variegatus
TTATGACTTATTTTTCACTTCCCGACATCTTTGATACTTATTTTAAGCTGATTTCACCTGTAGAAAATGTCATTAGGGGACACAGTGTGTGCTCTCTACTGTCCTCTGCCTCCTTCCAGCTCACGCATCTCCAGAGAAGGTTTTGCAAACAATATGATGATATTTTACATTTTTAAATTCCAGGGGAGCAAATAAATTGCTTTGTTAGAAATGCTCGCAGGAAAAAAGTGAAATTTCAATGCAAATTAAATTTCAGTGGCCGTGGCCAAATTCTTATGTGCAAATTAAATTTCAGTGTCCGTGGCCAAATTCTTATCTTTTGTAATCTCCTTAGGAAATTTCGTGAAAAGCTTCTTAGATATCTGTATATACAACTCTTTTTTTCCCCTTTACTGCAAAATGTTGTTTCGAAATTTGTACAGGATAAAAAATTATAAAACTAGCTTTGTTATAGGAATTATGTATGGACTTTCCATACTCTCAAGGTGTTACTCATAAATCCATTGACTGACTGCAAGTTATAAGTCTGCTTGCCAAAGAAGTTTCCC
>NW_007884574.1:0-548 GCF_000696425.1 Galeopterus variegatus
TTTACTTAGATCAATTAGCCCTGTCCGATGAGTTTACTTAGATCGATTAGCTTGGTCTGATTAGATTACTTAGATCGATGAGCTTAACCTGATGAGTTTACTTAAATCGATTAGCTTGGTCTGATGAGTTTACTTAGATCAAAGAGCTTGTTCTGATGGGTTTACTTAGATTGATGCAGTTGGTCAGATGTGTTTAGTTAGATCGATGAGCTAGGTCTGATGAGTTTACTTAGATCAATTAGCTCTGTCAAATGAGTTTCCTTGAATCGATTAGCTTGGTCTGAGTAGTTCATCTAGATTGAAGAGCTTGGTCTGAGGCGTTTAATTAGATCAATGAGGTTCGTGTGATGAGTTTAATTAGATCGATGGGCTTGGTCTGATGAGTTTACTTAGATCAATTAGGTCTGTCTGATGATTTTACTTAGATTGATTTGCTTGGACTGATGAGTTTACATAGATCGATGAGCTTGGTCTGATGAGTTTACTAAGATTGAAGAGCTTGTTCTGATGAGTTTACTTAGATCCATGAGCTTCGTCTGATGAATTTA
>NW_007884575.1:0-548 GCF_000696425.1 Galeopterus variegatus
AAAATTCCAGAATAGCAGCAAATAACTGAGAAGCAGAGTGGGTGTATTTATTGTACAAGTCTAGAGGGGAAACTTAGGGTATAGGCTTGAAAAACCCAACCTCTTTGGGTTTTGGAGGCGGTATACCTGTACTGCTGAGAACACAGCTGTGAATGAAGTTTATTCAAAGAACACTCTTTGGCAGGTTGAGACTGTAGAAAAGCAGCTCAGTCCTCTAGCTGCTGAGACCATGTGTACTGGCAGGTTCCACGGTGCTCGAGGTGTCCGAGATAGATAAGCGTGCTGTGTGGACTGTCTGATAAACCCAGTAGGAGAGACACAGTGTGGTCCTAGGGTTCTGAAGCTGCTCACCGTTCAAAAACAGGTCCTAGATTTGGTGGCATCAAAAACAGCAGTGTCTGATCACAGGCCTTTAACGGACTGTGCAATGAGAGCTGCCCACCTTGAACATGGTGGGGTCAGATCTGCAGATTTATAACAGTGGGTGGGCATGGCAATAATTCGTCATATGAGGCAAAAGTACATTTGGGTCTGATTCAAGGTTTGAA
>NW_007884576.1:0-548 GCF_000696425.1 Galeopterus variegatus
CTCTGGCTAGTACCTCCAGTACTATGTTAAATAGAAGTGGTGAGAGTGAGCATCCTTGTCTAGTTCCCATTCTTAAGGGTAAGGCCCTCAGATTTTCCCCATTCAGAATGATATTGGTGGTGGGCTTATCAAAATGGCTTTTATTGTGTTGAGATACTTTCTTTCTATAACTAATTTGTTGAAAGTTTTTATCATGAAGGGATGTTGAATTTTGTCAAATGTTTTCTCAGCATCTATTGAGATAATCATATGGTCTTCATCCTTGAGTCTGTTGATATGAGTATCACATTTATTGACTTTTGTATGTTGAACCATCCTTGCATCCCTGAGATGAATCCCACTTGGTTGTGGTGTATAATTTTTTTAATGTGTTGCTGTATTCTGACTGCTAATATTCTGTTGAGGATTTTTGCATCTATGTTCACCAAGGATGTTGACCTGTAATTTTCTTTTTTTGTTGTGTCTTTTTCTGGTTTTGGTGTCAGCATTATGTTGGCCTCATAGAATGAATTTGGGAGAGTAGTTTCTGTTTCAATTGTTTGGAATAG
>NW_007884577.1:0-548 GCF_000696425.1 Galeopterus variegatus
AAGAAAAAACAAGAAAATCCTTCCGATCTAAAATTGGAGAAAGAGGCAAAAAAAAAAAAAAGAAAGAAAGAAAAAAAAGAACTGCTGTTGCTTGCCGCGGACTGGCTGGATTCTTTAGAAATATATTCTTGTAAAGGAAAAAAAAAAAAATCTCTTACACTTCTTCTTCAAACTGCTTGGCCTCCTGGACTTCCAAATGTCTTCTTGAACTTAAACCAGATTTTGCACCGGCTCCTGACACTTTCTTTCAGGGTCTGGTAGGTGGAAAGCGCACTTCTACCAGGAGGGGAGAAAGGGGAAAAAATGCCAACAAATAAAAAAATAAAAATAAAAGAAGAAAAGGCAAAGAGGGGGAAAAAAGCAAGAAAACTTGGGGATTTGTCTCGTACCCCCTCACCCCGCCCCCTCAAAAAACCCAACGCAATGGAAAACTGCCCCGGCTCGGTTGTTTCTGGGTGTTCTGCGGGCTGCCTGGTTTTTTTTTCTCGGAGACTGACCCTTCCGAGGCTCTGGGGGGACTCCAGGAGCGGCTCCTTCCCAGTTCACCT
>NW_007884578.1:0-548 GCF_000696425.1 Galeopterus variegatus
CAGGGTCTCTAAATTTTATTATTATAATTCCTAATTTGTCTGGTGCTCATTTTCAAAATCTTCTCCCTGGAGCATGTGTAGAATTATGGTGTATGTTGACTAGACCATTTTCACTCAACAGAAATTGACTGAATCTTTGCCATTTCAAGGCATTTTGTTGGATACTGCAAGAAGAAGAATAAATAAGGCCTAGAACTTTCCCTCAGGGAGCTTACAGTCTAGTATGTAATTGAAAGACACATATACGTAACTCTAATACAAGGAGGAAAGTGCTATCAGAAAGATAAACAGAGATAAAATACAAAGTTTAGAGCAGTGACTCTTAAAGTATGGTCCCAGGATCAGCATCTCCTGGGAACTTGTTAAAATTGTAAATTGTAAGTTCCCACCCCAGACCAGCAGAGTTAGAAACTCTGTAGTGGAGCCCTGCAATTTGAGCTTAAAGTTTAAGAATCACAGTGTTAGAAGAAAATAGAGCTCACTTTTGGATAGGGAGTCTCAAGGATAGCTTCACGGAGTAAGTGACTGGCATTTTGGCTAAATCTTAG
>NW_007884579.1:0-548 GCF_000696425.1 Galeopterus variegatus
CCACATTTTTCTCATTATGAAATATTTCCATATAAAAATCTCTTTCAGGGCCGGCCCGGTGGCGCACTGCTACAGTGCACTGCTTGAGAGCGCGGCGGCGCTCCCGCCGAGGGTTCAGATCCCACATACAGACTGGTTCCCGCTCACTGGCTGAGCGAGGTGCGGGTGCAGCACTGAGGGTTGCAATCCCGTTGCCGGTCCTGGTCCGGTACGGGAGCAACACTGAGGGTTGCGATCCGTTGCCGGACACGAAAAAAAAAAAATCTCTTTCAAGCCTCAACAAAAACAAACCACCCTTCAATAAAAAGTAGGTATTATAGTTCTCCTTTAGATATGAGAAAACTGAGGCTGAAATTACACAGCTAGGAAATGACAGAGGCAGGATTGGGATGGAAGTCCAAATCCCAGATTCCTCCTTCCACCTCATGCTTCCTACCATAAAAGTGAATACCCCGGGTAACAGAGCAAGGAACATAAGAGCCTGTTTAAATGATTTACCAAGGTCCACAAACAGCCAATACACGCTGTCTGGCCAAACCCGTTGTTTG
>NW_007884580.1:0-548 GCF_000696425.1 Galeopterus variegatus
TCAGAAAAAGAATAAGAATGAGAGAAAGGGTGAGACCAACCTGAGGCTAAGAAAGAGGAATCTTCCCCAACGAGCTGCTGTAATAGCAGTAGTCAATAGCTGCTGAACGTATTATTATTTCATCCTCACAACACCCATGTGTGTGGCCTAGTACATGTGACCTAGGTGTTAATATCATCCCCAACAGCAATGAGCAATCAGAGACCCAGAGAGGTTGAGTACCTTGCCAAAATCACAATTGGTAAATGGTGTATCAGGCAGTATCCCAGCAGGCGACATAGAGTACACTCTGACTTGCCCGATTTGAGACCTTAAGCCTGAAGATCCAGGAAACAGACAGGGCTGTGTGGAGAGCATCTTCTGCAAAAGACTGAGACCTTTGGGTAAGGAATATAGCCGGCCTAAGATGATCCTGCAGGAAGGGAGGTAGGGGATGGGGGGTAGCAGACCTCACTTTCTTTTTCCCCTCAATCTCCTGCTAGTGCTTCCCACTCTGAAGCAGGAAGGTGAGGCAGCCCACAGTTGTCCACACTTGGGAGTGTGGACAC
>NW_007884581.1:0-548 GCF_000696425.1 Galeopterus variegatus
AAAAACCAACAACAAAACCTTTCAACAAACTAGAAATAGAAAGAAATTTCTTCTACCTGATAATGGACATTTATTATCATACAATTGTGAGTATATGGATGTATGGAACCTTAAATCAGGAACAGAACAAGGATATTACTCTACTCACTTCTATTCAATATCATATATTTAGCCAGTGTAATCAGCCTAGAAAAAGAAATAAAAGAGACCCAGGTAGGAAAGGAAGAAGCAAAACTTGCCTTCATTTTCAGATGACATGTGGGAAATATGCAACTTGATGTGGCCAGATGATGGCCTAAGGTAGGTCATATTTTCCAAAATGGCTAACACATGATCTCCGGCAATGTGATCTTGACACTTTTTCCATCAAGTGCTGGAATCTACATCCCAATTTATTGATGGGCTTGTGACTAAAAGATTATAGCAGAAATAATGCTCCATGACACCCTGGGCAATCATGTTGGAAGTCCAGTCACTCTGAGACTGCCACTGGAGAAGGCCAGGGAGATGCTCATGTTTACAGTCCAACTGATCTTCCAGTGTAAACA
>NW_007884582.1:0-548 GCF_000696425.1 Galeopterus variegatus
AATAAATGGCAATGTCTATAGGAGGGTTGGCCCTAATATCCTAGCCCACCATTATCAGGAATAAGAAGTCCTCCCTAACTACATTTTGGGGAACTGTATTAATTTATTAACACAAATTATATTTATCTGGGGCCTGATATCTGCCAGGCACTGGGATGTGGCAATGCCCAGGTCAAACATGCTCCTGGTCTTTGTATTGAATAGTCCAGCTGGAAAGACAGGCATTTGGAGTGTGGAACAGGGCACCCCCTGGTCTGGGAGCAGCTCAGGATGTCTTCTCTGAGAAGGTGATATTTCAACTGGGCCCTGAGGACAGCAGGAATTGACAGAGAGGAGTGTCTCCGATAGACGGAACAGCTGGAGAGACGTCTACACACTGGACATGAGACGGGTTCACAGGACTGACCAAGTCCAGGGAAGCAGGGACAGCTGCAGGATGGCACTGAAGGTGCTGCCTCCACCTGGACCGCCTGGATCTGAGGACTTCCTCCACCCCACTCAGTGTGACCCTGAACAAGGTCCTTACCCACCAAATGCTTCAGTCTCCT
>NW_007884583.1:0-548 GCF_000696425.1 Galeopterus variegatus
CCATGCTGCAGCCAGTATCAATACTTCATTTCTTTTTATGGCTGAATAATACTCCATTGTACGGATATAGCACATTTTGCTTATTCATCAATTGATGCACATTTGGGGTGTTTCTACTTTTAGGCTAATATGAATAATGCTGCAGTGAACATATGTGTACAATTTTTTATATGAACATATGTCTTGAATTTTGTTGGTGGAAGCTAGGAATGGAATTTCTAGGTCATATGGTAACTCTACACTTAATTTTTGAAGAACTACAGAACTGTTTTTCCATAGCAGCTACATTAGTTTACATTCACATCAGTAATGTCTGAGGGTTCTGATTTTTCCACATTCTTGCTAACACTTGTTATTGTCTGTCTTTGATTATAGCCATCTTAGTGTGTGTATCTCACTGCGGTTTTGGTTTGCATTTCCCTAATGACTAATTTTGTTTAGCATCTTTTCATGTGCTTATTGGCCATTTGTATATCATCTTTGGAGTAATGTTTATTCAGAGTCCCATTTTTTAATTGGGTTATTTGGTTTTTATTGTTAAGTTCCCT
>NW_007884584.1:0-548 GCF_000696425.1 Galeopterus variegatus
TTAATGTTATTAAACATTAATGATAACTGAATGAAAGTTGATTTGTTAAAAGTTAAGTAATGTTTTCCACATTTAAAAAAGCTTCCAAGGCCGGCCCGTGGCTCACTCGGTAGAGTGCGGTGCTGATAACACCAAGGCCACGGGTTCGGATCCTATATAGGGATGGCCGGTTTGCTCACTGGCTGAGCGTGGTGCTGACAACACCAGGCCAAGGGTTGAGATCCCCTTACCGGTCATCCTTTAAAAAAAATAAAAAATAAAAAAAATAAAAAATAAAAATAAAAAAGCTTCCAAGATGGATTTAAATTATTATATGAGTTATTAGTTAGAAATCCTAATATAATTGTATTCCCACTAGTAAATATATTGTTTTTGGTATTTTTTACATACTCTTCACAACTCACATCTAACTTTTATGCAAGTCACAGTTGCAGGTGCGTGTGATCTATAGTGATGAAAAAAGACACACTTCATACTCAGAGCTTAGGTTCTAGTAATATTGATCATACAGAGTGATTTCATATTGATTTTATAGCTTTATGAAAAAC
>NW_007884585.1:0-548 GCF_000696425.1 Galeopterus variegatus
TTTCACTGGATCAGTGGAGCTCTCCATGCTGTCATAGTGGAAGTTAATCTCCAGTATGTTGCAGTTTTTAAAGTAGTTTCACATATGTTTTTATATTATTGTTAATTACTTATATAGACTTTAATGACCATGTCATTTAAGAAGAGTTTCTCTCACATTTCCGTGAGCATTTACTGAGCAGGAAGTATTGTCAGGCACTGGAAGTATAAAGATAAAGAAGACCAGTTTTTTTCCTTTAAAAACTTCACATCTGCTAGAGGATATGAAGGAAATTCTAAGTTATCACAGAATAAGAGTAGAATTTGAACACAAACTCATTTGAACCTTAATGCCCCTAGTCCATAATGCCTTCTATTGAGTCTTGGGAAATGTATCAATATGAGAGAATAGAATTGCTTATTTGAATGCCAAAATGATATATTTTTACCCTACCAAAGACTGAAGATGTGGAAATTATAGACGGCTTTCTCATGCCTGATATACTCTAAGTTGTATGATGTAGATTTTCTAATTTCAGCTTACAATAAAATTGGGCATCTACATTTTTT
>NW_007884586.1:0-548 GCF_000696425.1 Galeopterus variegatus
AGGGCATGGCCTGTCCCATGGGAAGTGTTTGGAGTGTGGGCAGTGGGGGAGACAAGCCCACTGGATGACCAATGGGGCACAGCATGGACAGCTGATCTGCCCCCAATCAGGACAGGCCCACTCTGTGGAGACTGGTCAGGAATACAGAACTACAGGGTGTGCAAATTGCTGAAAAGACTCAGGACCAAACCAGAGTTTCTACACAACCCAGGTGTACTAGATTTCACGAGACCGGGAAGTACCTACAAAGTCAACCATTAAAACCTAAGCTGCACAAAAACCCTTCCCCAGGGATTCAGCAGCAAAGCAGCAATTCAGCACAAAGCAGTAATTCAGCTCAACCACAGGGCTCAAGTGCTGGTCCCCACCGGAAGTTCCCCCATTTTAGAAATAAGCAAAAGACAACAAAGTAGTTATAGTGCCAAATTTACGTAGTGGGAACAGCAAATAATCCAACACAGAACTGAAAGAAAAAACCAAAATACCTACAGACCAGAGACAAAGATTGGTATTAACTAGTAAAGGTCTCACTTCACCAAAGAGCACCT
>NW_007884587.1:0-548 GCF_000696425.1 Galeopterus variegatus
CTTCCATAATAAAAAAATAAGTTTGCCACTACTTCTTTTCATTGCTAAAATAACTATTTTTACTTACATATTTTTATGTTTTAAAACCAAAAACTAAAACTTTAAAACTAAAACTCATAACCATAGTATAACCACTTAGTACTGTACATAAAACATAGCTACCCTTTCTTGGTTCAGAGTGTGGTAAAATCCTGGACTATAACTTATCAAAAGTATGACTAACAAGTTAATTTCTAAGTGCAAATGCAATTTTAGAATCCAGAAATCTGTTGGTTATATAAAGCATGAGACTAGGCTCTAGAAACAGTATACATTTGCTCTTAAATCCCTTTCTTGAGAAATTAACACTCCTGATTTTCTACAGTGTCATACATATTCTAGGTGTGCAAGTATCAGCTACCTGCTTGAACAAGACTGGCACTAAATTTGTACTAAGCTAGAGGGAACCAAATTTTATCAGTAGAAGGATTCTTTCTTTTCAAGTATGTTTAATAGGAATAAGCACATCTTTTAACTAAAGAATAGGAAAAAAAATCAAAATGGGCAGG
>NW_007884588.1:0-548 GCF_000696425.1 Galeopterus variegatus
TACAGACACCCTTCAAGATTCTAAAACCCAAATATGCACATATGTATGTAAGTATGTATATGTATACACACACAAACATATAAGGAAACATAGCATTCATTGTACATATTTATATTTTCATATACATATGCATATTCACACACACATACATATTATATTCAACATATTTCGATTACCTAATCTGTGAAAAGAGCTTGGCACATAGTAAGTACATTTTTTAATTGGTTATGAATATTAATGAGATACAAAGCTTATTGTCACCCCTCATGCCCAAGATGTAAAGGCCAGATCCATACTGGCAGCATGCCCATTACCACAAATTGCATTTGTACCTCGTGTCCCCCACCCAACTATCCCCAACCTCCCTGCTTCTCCCCTCCCCCCCCACTCCACTTCAAATACATTTTTAATGTTAGTTAATTTTGTTGGCTATGATATTATAGAGTTCAATTCAAGGCACCTAAATATTTTGATCAGTTATCTATAGTCATATTCTAGATTGTTTCTCTTTTAAATATGTGTATAAGAATTAATTAAAGTGTCCAGGT
>NW_007884589.1:0-548 GCF_000696425.1 Galeopterus variegatus
CTTTAATGACTAAATAATAAACTATCTTGTTGATACCGTATTATCTTACATTCCATACCCTTGTTCCTTTGCTGGATATTTTGATTATTTCCTTTAGTTTTGTTTCATTCTGTTTTGCTCTTGTAACAAACCACAGTAACTTTCTCTCTATAGAAACCTTGTATACATTTTTCATTTTCTTCTTAGGATAGCTCACTAGAGTTAGAATTGCTAAACCAGAAGGCAGGGTTACTTCTAAAACTCCTAAAATATATTGCCAAATTGCTTTCTTGAAATGTTGTAAGGGGTAAGGGGGTTTTACATTCCATAGCATCAGCAGTAGAAGTGTCTATCTTCTGCAACACAACTGAATTGTGATTTATCAATTTTATGATCCTTACTATTTTAAAACAGGCAAAGGGGGTATATCGTTTAATTTGCATTACTTTTTTTCCAAGTGAGGTTAAACATTTATATGTGTGTGTATCTATTTGTCATTTGAATTTTCTATTCTGTGATTAGATGCTAATAGCTTTTGTCTATTTTCTATTAGAATGTTACTGTTTTTC
>NW_007884590.1:0-548 GCF_000696425.1 Galeopterus variegatus
GATGGTGGTGATGATGGAGGAGGTGATGGTAGTGATGGTGATGATGGTGGTGGTGGTGGTGATGGTGGTGGTGATGATGGTGGTGATGGTGATGGTGGTGATGATGGAGGAGGTGATGGTGATGATAGTGATGATGGTGGTGGTGGTGGTGATGGTGATGGTGGTGTTAGTGACGGTGGTGGTGATGGTGGTGATGATGGAGGAAGTGATGGTAGTGATGGCAATGATGGTGGTGGTGATGATGGTGGTGATGGTGATGGTGGTGATGATGGAGGAGGTGATGGTGATGATAGTGATGATGGTGGTGATGGTGATAGTGATGGTGATGGTGGTGATGGTGATGGTGGTGGTGATGGTGGTGATGATGGAGGAGGTGATGGTAGTGATGGTGATGATGGTGGTGGTGGTGGTGGTGGTGATGGTGATGATGGTGGTGGTGGAGGTGATGGTAGTGATGGTGATGATGGTGGTGGTGGTGGTGGTGATGGTGATGGTGATGGTGGTGATATTGATGGTGATGGCAATGGTGATGGCGGTGGGGGGGGGGG
>NW_007884591.1:0-548 GCF_000696425.1 Galeopterus variegatus
TTTGGGGTACCGCTTCACTCTCTGTGGCAGGGTTTAATGTTGGTTGCCCACAGCACCAGGACCTGTGTTTCTGCAGCCCCCATGGCAGCTTGGGCTCTGTGGGCTGGGTTACAGCTGTGACTCTGACACTGGGGGCTGAGGTCAGAACTGACTTGACTCTGGGGGAGAAGGGGAGTTCTGGAGTTTGGGCCCTCAGAGAAGAGTACAGCTGCAATATAGGAACCAGAGCAAATGGGACTCAGTTGTCACTCAGTTCCCAGGGGATAAGGTAACCTGCAGTGGTGCCTCCAGCTCCTGAAACGGCGGGACTCAGCAGGTCCCTGGTGTAGTGAGACTTGGCAATATCTCAGCCTCTGTGAGTCCACATACATTGACAGGAGGAACACAAAATGTTGGGGTACAGCTGTTATTTGGGCCTAGTGAGGCTGGGAGCAGCACAGCTCTGATTTCACTCCCCAGGGAAAGGGGTGTGTCAGCAGCTCAGTCTTGAGGAGGCTTGTCCAGCCTCGGGGAAGCAGGGCACTAGAGTCATGCAGCCCCGGGTGGGG
>NW_007884592.1:0-548 GCF_000696425.1 Galeopterus variegatus
ATATATACCACTCCCCCCACCTCCCCATCCCCATTGCTCCTGGACCCTGCCTCTTTTTCCATCCTCTTTCTGCCAGTTTCTTACTCTAATCACGCTCTGCAAATGGTCAAGACCTAAAAGCTGAAAAACAAAAACAAAAACAAATAAGTATCCAGTAGAAAAATTATTCTTTGTACCTTAAGATATTAAGTTAATTACTGTTTCACTTCTACCTTTAGGAAATTTGAGGATTTTTCCTTGAAAGATATAGCTTGCTACCATCACTGCATACAGAAGTAACCTAAGGGTTAAAATTAGAATTAGAACTTCCCACAGTATTCTTAATATATTCTAGATGGTGACATTTAGAAATATAATTATATGGGCCGGCCCGGTGGCGCACTACTGCAGTGCGCCGCTTGGGAGCGCGGCTGCGCTCCCGCTGAGGGTTCGGATCCCACATACAGACCAGTTCCCGCTCACTGGCTGAGCGAGGTGCGGGCGCGACACCGAGCGTTGCGATCCCGTTGCCAGTCCCGGTCCGGTACAGGCGCGACACTGAGGGTTGC
>NW_007884593.1:0-548 GCF_000696425.1 Galeopterus variegatus
CTCTTTATTAAATGAAGAAATGATCAACAATAACCCAAATTCTACATAAATAACCTTAATCTTTCAATCTCTTCCTTTTTCTCTCCTTTGGCTCTCCCCTGCAAAGTATAAATACACAATCAATACACAATCAAATAGTATACAGACAGATTGATCGATAAATAGATAGAGGTAGAGATGTATAGGTAAATATAAAACCATTAGAGGTAGCCAAGATACCAACTCTGAACACTAGCAATAAAAAGGGAGAGAATTAAGGAAGCTTCTTGACTCTAGTTGAACTAACTTTCCAGGTGATAAAGAGCCTGAGTTGATGAGAAGTCTTCCTTTACAAAAGTCTTTCAGCCAATAAATATAGAGAAATAGAATTTCTAAGCAATCACCATTTTGCAAGCCAAAATGGGATAATTACTTTAGGCAACAACCATCACTGGGTTTTAGAAATATTTGGAAAATGGAAAGGATAAGCTCTCTGCCGATCCCACTGTTCAAACTTAGCATCAATTAATGCAGGATGACCAGAGGGGGATCCTGACATGCTGAAATGT
>NW_007884594.1:0-548 GCF_000696425.1 Galeopterus variegatus
GGCTATGGGGGAAACAGGCACTTTCATGTACTCTAGAGCTGGTAGGAGTATAAATTAATCCAATCCCTGTATAAGGCAATTTAGCAACAGTTACTGATATTATAAATATATGTAACTTCTACAAGTCCTAGCAATTCCACTATTATGAACATATTCTTAGTCTGATGTGACCCTATACTGTGAGCATTAACTTTGAATTCTATGGTTTACATAAACAAACATACAAACAAAATTAAGGCCAATGACTTTTAAAATTGCACACAAATTCTGGGTCCATTTTCACGTGCAGATATACATGCTATATACTATTCATTGTAGTAATGTTTTTAATAATAAAAGATTGAAAAGTAACAAATGTCCACCAATGAAATAATGTTTTAGTATATTTGTGTATATACACTTGTAATATATTCATATAAGTAAAAAAATGCAAGGTAACGAAAATGTGTCCTATATTTTGAGTAGGAAAGAAGGAAAAATGAGGAATCTATAATTTCTTATGTAGCATAAAGGCACACATAAGGATATGAAATAAAGAAGAGTGTCTC
>NW_007884595.1:0-548 GCF_000696425.1 Galeopterus variegatus
CAAGGATTTGTGTTTTCCTTTTTTTTTTTTTTTTTTTTTGGTGACTGGCCTGTATGGGGATCCAAACCCTGAGCTAAATCTATTTGTTCCGCATTGGAATTATCTCATCTCACTGTCTGTAGAGTTTCTTCCAGTTATTGCTGATACACCCTGGTTCTTCTTCTTGTTAGTGGTTTGTAGTTGATTGGTTGATCTACAATAAACATCATTCCTATTTTCATTTGTCATTCTTGGAAAATTAATTTTCTTTTGAGTTTTAGATCTCTAATCCCTTTAGCTCTCTGAAGAGTGAGTGTCTCTGTGGTGCCATTAGCCACTAGTACAGTGTCCTGAGAACATGTTAAGAGAAATATGAATGGCAGCACCACTTGGATACCAATTAAAAATAAATTTCTTTTTGAGTGAAATTTGTCTTTAAGTCTGCCAAGACACAGAGGGTGGGCTCTCAGTTTCCTTTGTCATTACTGACATCATCTAATGCTTCCTATTGCAATAAAAAGAGGTTTTCGTGGAAAGTTCTTTTTCCCTGTTGCAGTGGAAGAATAGCC
>NW_007884596.1:0-548 GCF_000696425.1 Galeopterus variegatus
TTTTATTTAGTCTTGTTTTATCTATCCCCAATGTTTTCTAAACACATTGCCTCTGAAGAAAGCTACCAATAAAGAATATTTGAACTAGAATCTACTGATTTATGGGATAGAAATTGAGATCCTCAAGGTTCTCTAAAGAGACCTAACAGGAAATCAGGCATGTGTTATTAACAAAGACACTTTCTCACAAAAGCATACTGAAATGAAGCAATTGTGAAAGAGAAGTAAAGCAACAATTAAAGAAAACATTCAGAAGCTAATGATGAAACAAGGGAGAGATACACTACACAATATCATGACGGGAGGAGGAGACAAAGCACTTAAAAACTTTAAAATGTATGCATGCAATAGGGCCAAGAAAGTTCAGAAATAGAATACCAGCTAGGTGGATGCCAGTCTACCAGCAGTACAGGTGATATGGCAACAGGAAGTAATATATACACGGCTAACTCCAAAGCAAAAACAGAAGAATGTGGGAAAGAACATGCATCAATTGTAGCAAACAGAATTGCTTCTAAGCACAGCTAAAGGAAACAGAAAGAAAAAAA
>NW_007884597.1:0-548 GCF_000696425.1 Galeopterus variegatus
AAACTCACACTACCTTCCTTGAGACAGGGGATTCTATTAACAAAGAATAGGTTAAATGAATGTTTCTTTACTGGGGAACATTAGAAGAAAGAAGTAGCAGGGACTGTCTGCTGTGGGCTTAATGTATAATTTGTTGCTCTGCAGTTGAGAGGTTGAAGGGCATATTAGTCCATTTTCTGCTGCTTATAACAGAATACCTGAAACTTGGTAATTTATAAAGAAACAAAATTTATTTCTTACAGTTTGTGAGGCTGGGAAGTCCAAGGATGCATCTGGTGAGGACCTTGTTCTTAGCAGGGACTCTACAGAGTCCCATGGTGATCCAGGCTATCACATAACGAGAGCTGAGCAAGAATGCCCTCACATGCTTCTTCCTGTCCTTATAAAGCCACCAGTCTCCTCCCATGATAATCCATTAACCCATTAATGGATTAATCTATTAATGAGGGCAGAGCCCTTCTTGTCCAATCACCTCTTAAAGGCCCCGCCTTTCAAATACCATATTGGGGATTAAGCTTCAACATGAACTTTGGAGACTACAAACATTC
>NW_007884598.1:0-548 GCF_000696425.1 Galeopterus variegatus
GTTACGGCTGGTGAGAGAGTCTGTGTGTGACATTCATATGGGACATTTAGGAGAGATAAATGTTTCATAAGTACCAAAGTGGCTAGATCTGAACATCACAGGCTTCAGGGAGACTAAAATTCTAAAGTTACTCAGGTGTGTTTTGTTGATTTCCTTCAATGCACACATATTCTGAGATATCGTTTTGCAAGGATCTTCATTTTAAATAATATCCATACAGAATTTCAATTGCAAATGTTTAGAAACTAAACTCCTGCCTGTTCCCCTATTTAATTAACCCACGCAGTCACATCTATAATCTCTGTGGAGCTGGGATGACTTTCTTCCAAATATGGACATAATAAAGTTCCCCACAGTTCCCATGCCAGCCATATAGTCCTGCTGAAATTTCTTCTTAGAGCATTTATAGATTTTTGTAGCTTTTCCCTGGTTTATGACCATCCTAGAATAAAATCCAAGTTCAAAAAAGGATAAAGCGCAATATGTTGACAGGTACAGACATACCTACCAAGAGCTAGTCTCAGTAACGAACGGTGTACACTTCCAGG
>NW_007884599.1:0-258 GCF_000696425.1 Galeopterus variegatus
GAATATACCCAGAGGAATGGAAATCATTAAATCCAAGAGATACCTGTACTCCAATGTTTATCACAGCACTGCTTACAATAGCCAAGAGTTGGAACTGCGTAAATGTCCATCATGAGATGACTGGATAAGGAAAATGTGCTATATCTACACCATGGAATACTACTCGGCAATAAAAACGAATGAAATACTACCATTTGTAGCAACAAGGATGGACTTAGAGAAAATTACATTAAGTGAAATAAGCCAGGCACAGAAGGG
>NW_007884599.1:6011-6559 GCF_000696425.1 Galeopterus variegatus
TACTACCAAACAGAATACAGCAACATATCAAAAAGATTATACATCGTGATCAAGTGGGATTAATCCCAGGAACGCAAGGATTGTTCAACATATGCAAGTCAAAAAATGTGATACACCAAATCGACAAAATGAAAAACAAAAACCATATGATCATCTCAATAGATGCAGAAAAAGCATGTCAAAACTCAACAGTTCTTCATGATAAAGACTCTCAACAAATTAGGTATTGACAGAAGGTATCTCAACATAATAAAAGCTATATGTGATAAATCCACTCCCAATATCATCCAGAATGGGGAAAAGCTGAGAGCTTTTCCATTAAGATTAGAAACAAGACAAGGATGCCCACTCTCTCCACTCCCTTCTAACGTAGTATTCGTAGTACTTGCCAGAGCAGTTAGACAAGAGAACGAGATAAAGGGCATCCAAATAGGTAAAGAGAAAATCAAATTGTCCCTCTTCACAGATGACATGATTCTATATATACAAATCCCAAAAAACACTATCAACAAACTCTAGGAGTTGATAAACAAATTCAGTAAGGTTGT
>NW_007884600.1:0-548 GCF_000696425.1 Galeopterus variegatus
ATGAAAACCCAGGCTCTCAATATACTACTGATGTCCAGTGACTGTGCTTCTAGCTGGCATCAGTGCAAAGAAGGGGCACTTTCAAGCGCTCAGGTTGAAATGTTATTGGTGCCACCTCTGTCCAGGCAGGACAGCCAGAAATACCAACATGTTCCTACCCTTTGACACAGAAATTATATTTCTAGAAGTTTGTCTCATGAAAACAATCGGATATGTGGATAAAGATAAGGTATTTATTAAAGCATTATTTCTTTTCTTTCTTTCTTTCTTTCTTTTTTTTTTTGAAGCATTATTTCTAAGGGGGGAAATTTGGAAGCTTTTAAAATGTCCGTCAGTCGGGTTTTGAGTCAGTGCTATTACATGCAGCATGGCTGTATGATAGAATAATGCAGCTGTGAAAAGACATGTTATTAAGAAATTTTGAGAAAGACAAATAACTAGGATATATTTGGTAGAAAATGAGATAAAAAGGAAATCAACCACATAACCTCAATTTCATGTTTTTTTAAAAAAAGAGCATATATATATTTGAGTAGAAAAAGGACTCT
>NW_007884601.1:0-548 GCF_000696425.1 Galeopterus variegatus
TGTTTTTATTTTGCTGAGTGAATCCTTCAGTTCCAAGAATTCTGCTACATTGTTTTTGAAGGTATTAATCTCTTTTTAAATTTCATTCTTAATATCCTGGATTTTTTTTTCTCATTTTATTGTGTTGTCTAGCTCTGTCTTCTTGTATCTCATTGAGTTTCCTTAAGATTGTTGCTCAGAATTCCTTTCTAGTAATTGCAAAACTTTCATGCTGCATGGGTTCCAGTATTTGAGAATTACTGTATTCCTTTGTGGTGTCATATTTTCTTGGGTTTTCATATTTCTAGTATCTCTGTGTTGATATCTAGTCATCTGGTAGAGCAGTTTCTTCTTTTACTCTGGAGTAGACTTTGAGGAGAGTGACCTCCTTTTCTTTTTCTAGTTTCTGCCAGTGACTCTCCTTGTGTCAATGCAGTTGAGTGGGTGGTGGGTCACCTACACGGTGGTTGTGGCTGCTACTGTGGTGGCAAGCTGCTCCTACAGCTGCGGTGACTGTGGTGGTGGGCCACCTGCACAGAAGTTTTGTTTTTGGTGTGCTTTTGCTTCCA
>NW_007884602.1:0-548 GCF_000696425.1 Galeopterus variegatus
ATCAGTATGCCTTTTCTATCCTTTCCTTGCCTTATTGCACTGAGTAGGACCACCAATATGATGCTGAATAGGAGCGGTGAGAGTAGCCATCCTTGTCTTGTTCCCAGTCTTAGAGGAAAAGCATTCAGTCCCTCACCATTAACTATGATGATAACTGCAGAGTTTTTTATAGATGCCCTTTATCAGGTTAAGGAAGTTTTCCAAGTGTTGTTTGTTTAATTTTTTAATCATGAACAGATATTAAATTTTGTCAAGTGCCTTTTCTGCATCTATTGAGATAAGTTGCATCCCACAAATTTGGATGTTTGTTTCATTTTCATTTAATTTACAATATTTTCTAATTTTCCCTGTGATTTTCTCTTTGGCCCATTTAGAAATGTGTTGCTTTATTTCCAAATACTTGCAAATCTTCCAGATAACTTTCTGTTATTAATTTACAGTTTAATTCTGTTATGATCAGGGAACATATTTTTATGATTTAAATTCCTTTAAGTTTATTAAAGGGTTGGGGGGGGGGGGTTTAGGCCCTGAAATGGTCCTTCTTGATG
>NW_007884603.1:0-548 GCF_000696425.1 Galeopterus variegatus
TAATGAAGAAAACATTTGCATACATCTGAAGCCATTCCTGCCTCTGCCTCCCTAACCTAAAGCCATGGGGCCAATTCATTTACTGTCTCCTGCCCAATTTCCTCTTATATGTAAATTCAGGTTACTATACCATCCTTGTATTACTTTGATCAGGATTAAATCAGCTAATGTATCAAAATCTAGCAGTGTTTATCACATACTAGGTACTCAATATGTGGGAAATATTATTATTCCCTATACAGTAATGGATTATGAGGGCCCACAGCCACAGATCTGGGTATAGTAGGTAGAATAATGCTCCCCCCCAAAGATGTCAACATTCTAATCCCTGAAATCTGTGAATAGGCTGCTTTACATGGAAAAAAGGACTTTTTGTAAATGTGATTAAGTCAAGGATCTGGAAATGGGGAAATTATTTCTGGATTATCCAGATGGAGCCAACGTAATCACGAGGGTTCTTAAAAGAGTGTGAGAAGGGGCCATGACGGCGTAAGCAAAAGCAGGCAGTCTTGAAGATGCTGCGCTGCTGGATTTGAATGTGGAGGAGG
>NW_007884604.1:0-548 GCF_000696425.1 Galeopterus variegatus
AATCTCTTGAAGATAGCATTTAGTTGGATAATCCATCAGTATGCTTATTGTGAATGAGGAGTTTAATCCATTTGCATTTAGGGTTGTTATAAATATGCTTTGTTTTACTCCTGGTATTTTATTGCTTTTTCTTTAGATGTTTTAAATATTTTTTGTTAATTTCTTCCCCTTTTAATATTCATCATCAAGAATGTTGGTTTTTTGAGGTGGTATGATTTAGTTTCTTACTCTTCTTCTTTTGCATTTTTGTTTTAACAGCAGGTTTTGTTCTTTCTTGTCTATTCATTATAGTGATTGTCTTTTCTCAGATTCCAGATATGGAACTCCCTTTAGAATTCCTTGCAGAAGTGGTTCTGTGGTTTTGAACTCCTGCAGTTTTTCTTTGTCTAAGAAACATACTATTTTCTCCCTCATTTCTGAAAAGTAGCCTTTTGGGGTATAGAATTCTTGGCTGGCAATTTTTTTTTCTTTTATTATTTTGAATATATCATCCCTTTTTCTTCTGGCCTGTAGAATTTCAGTTGAGAAGTCTGCTTTTAGTTTTATGG
>NW_007884605.1:0-548 GCF_000696425.1 Galeopterus variegatus
TCTACCCTGGGGAAGAGACTCCCTCTTCAGCAAATGATGCTGGGATAACTGGATATCAATACACAGGAGAATGAAACTAGACCCATACCTCTCACCATATTCCAAAATCAACTCCAAATGGATTAAAGAATTAAATACACACCCTGAAAAAATAAAAGTTCTCAAAGAAAACATAGGAGAAACACTTCAGGAAGTAGGACTGGGCACAGACTTCATGAATATGCCCCAAAAGCATGGGCAACCAAAGGAATAATAAACAAATGGGATTATATCAAACTAAAAATCTTCTGCACAGCAAAAGAAACAATTAACAGAGTTAAAAGAAAACCAACAGAGTGGGAGAAAATATTTGCAAAATATACATCTGACAAAGGATTAATATCCAGAATATACAAGGAACTGAAACAACTTTACAACAAAAAAACAAGTAACCCAATTAAAAAATGGGCAAAAGAAGTAAATAGGCATTTCTCAAAGGAAGGTATATGAATGGCCTACAGACACATGAAAAAATGCTCAACATCACTCAGCATTTGGGAAATGCAAAT
>NW_007884606.1:0-548 GCF_000696425.1 Galeopterus variegatus
GACACAGGGGACGCCAAGTCAGCACCAAAACCCAGGGTCTCAGGGACTGCAGAGATGACACAAGAAGCCCCGCCTGTGACCCTGCACTCAGTGTCAAAGGACTGATTAAAATGAGCATCATTAGTTCATTTTCAGAGCTTTAGCAATTTCAGGGGCCCAGATTTGGCAGATAAGAGCATTGAAGTGTACAGATCCTGAATTGTTATTGTTGCTATTTTAGGAAAAGTAATGCAGGTTAATTATAGAAAGTTTAGAGACCACATATAAGAATAAATATTTTCCTGAATTCTATTACCATAAAAGTGCCTCCATTAACATCTTGATTTATATCCTTTCAGCTTTTTATTTACTTGTGTATATTTGTATATTTTTAAAAAATAAAATCAAATAAACAAAACAACAAGTAAATAGTATTTATGCTATTTTGTAATCACCCGTGTAAAATTAATGTTGTCTTGGCCATCTTTATACACAATTTAAAATTGTTCTCTAGGGGCTGGCCCGGTGGCGCACTGCTACAGTGCGCCGCTTGGGAGTGCGGCGGCCCT
>NW_007884607.1:0-548 GCF_000696425.1 Galeopterus variegatus
CTGCAGATTTTTGGTAGGTAGCTTTTATTAAATTACATATTTTTTCTTGTAATTCTGTTTTACTAGAAGTATTTGCCATAAATGAGCTTTAAATTCTGTGTGATGCTTTTTTTATCACTAAAATCATTTTTTCATCAATTGATTCATATGGCAAAATTCATTAAAAGATACTCTTACACTCATAGAAATAATCCCACTTGATCATGGGATCACATCATGTGTGTGTTTATGTGTAAATAAACATGTTTGTATACATATCACTAGTGTTCTATTATTTTATT
The DNA here is from genome assembly GCF_000696425.1 of Galeopterus variegatus. NCBI lineage: Eukaryota > Metazoa > Chordata > Mammalia > Dermoptera > Cynocephalidae > Galeopterus > Galeopterus variegatus. Next base: position 282 of record NW_007884607.1, read on the forward strand.
TATGTTTTTGTTTATGTTCATAAAGAGAATTGTCCCACAATTTTCTTTTCTTTCAGTACAGTATTTGTCAGGGTTCTCCAGAGCGACAGAACCAAGAGAAGGTAAACATTCCTATACATTAAAGTACAGCAAACCCTTGAACAATGTGAATTTAAACTGCATGGGTCCACTTAGGCGTGGGCTTTTATTCAACTAACTGTGGGTCAAAAATAAAGTAATCATGTGATGTGGAACCTGTGTAAATGGAGGGATAACTTCATAAACTTG
>NW_007884608.1:0-548 GCF_000696425.1 Galeopterus variegatus
TCTCATGACCAACCTGAGCTTATCTAATCATTCTTTCCTTTCAAGACCATCTGGAAAGCATTAGAGCTTGGTGAAAATATCGAAAGGCTAGGTTTTGGATTCAAGTGCTTTGCTGCTTGAACCCAATTCAATTTGAGTCCAACTGCTTTGTCACCAATTAACAGCATTCTCCTGGAGAAAGTCACTTTTCCCCTCCAAGCCTCAGTTTCCCAATATGTAAAAGAGGAAATTAGGCTAGATATTTTAAAGGAGGCACTGAGTTCTGGAGTTATATGATGGTTCTGGATTCATAAATTAAATAGGCTCATAGAAATTGCTTCCCCACTTTAACTTCTAATTTTCTCTCCTAAAATGGGAATTATAATTTGTCACTTGTTCACCTAACTGAGTTGTTTTGAGGATCAAATAAAACCATGTTTGTGAAAGTGCTTTTAACATTGTAAGGTGCTATGCAAACAGAAGGCTTTATTGTTGTTGTTGCTACTATGATAATTACAAATATTTCTGCTTCTACTACCCTAAACCCTGTGACAAACAGTTCTTGGCTC
>NW_007884609.1:0-548 GCF_000696425.1 Galeopterus variegatus
ATATTTGTTATCGTCTGGCGTTTTTATTCTAGCCAGCCTGATGGGTGTGAAGTGGTATCTCATTGTGGTTGTGGTTCTTGTGGTTCCTTTAGAATTAGACCCCATTTCTTGGCCATGTCGATATTAAGCGCACATGTACAGAGACAGACACACACATCCCACACAGGGAAGGGGGTTCAGGGCGGAGAACCAAGGTAGCCCCTTGGGAATGAGTGGCACCGAGGGAGGAGACAGGTACACAGGAAGAACAGAGTGTTTCACGCCTGAAACACAGGGTGAAAAGAAAGCCACACACACGGCCATCCTGAGGAATGACCATGGATTAATCCCACCCCGTGACCCCACCCCTCCTTATCACCACCTGTTCTTGGGGTGGGGTGAGGAAGGGAGGAATGAGATGAGCCCTTTGACCCCACATTTGCTTGCAAAGCTTATCACACAGCTTATGATAAATTCTAAGTTGGACTCAATTTAACCGATATGTGCAACATGCTCCTTGCTCCGTTGGGAGGGAACGAATGGTGCACAGTGCTGTGTGGCAGGTGAGT
>NW_007884610.1:0-548 GCF_000696425.1 Galeopterus variegatus
TAGTGCTCAAAAATATTTGAGTGACTAAAGCAGCTCAGGTGACATTTCAGATCACTCATGACCACCTGTAACAGAGACAGGTACATAGTTCCATAGTTCCAGAGGAATAAAAAGGGAGGAACAAGGCTGGAGGCTGTTACAATAGTCTAGGTAAGTAGAGGTGGTAGGAAATGTGATAAAATGGCATGGAACTACACACACACATTGTACCAATGTCATTTTCCTGGTTTTGATATTGTGTTATAGTTACACAGGGTGAAACCACTGGGGGAAATTGAGTGAAGGGTACACAAGACCTCCCTTTTCTATCTTTGCAACTTCCTATGAATCTGTAATTATTTCAAAATTAAAAGTTTTTAGTCAGAGGGAGTGGTGGTAGGGATGAAGAGGTAGTACAGTCAGCAGGACTTAGTGACTGGCTAGACACAAGGGACTGGGGTATGACTCCCAAGTTTCAGTCTTGAGTGACAGGATGAATGCAGGATGGGAGCAGCTGCCAGCAAAGTAAACATGCTCTCTTTTTAGATGCAAGCTTTCTGCCGGCCAGC
>NW_007884611.1:0-548 GCF_000696425.1 Galeopterus variegatus
CTGGATGGAGTGGGACTACGGCATCACTAATGTCTTAAATCCTGCACTAGGCAGTAGGCTCCAGTGGGCTTTTTTACAGAGAGGATGGGGGTGTCGCAGGGGGAACTAACGGGTATAAGGAGTCCCTGCTGGCAGAGCCGATCTATGATGGGTTTGAGTCCTTGTCGGGGGTTTCTGAAATGGGGAATTGAGGAAAGGAAGGAAAGGTGGTCTGATCTTTTAATTGTATTTCTACTGGGGAATGGTGAGAAGCTACTATTGGCTTAGAAGTATCCCAAACCTGAGGGTCCACTGACAATGGGAAGTGGGGCGGTTGGGAAAGGTCAGGTGGAACTAGGGCCAAAATAGGGTGGGTGGAAACAGTGGGTGAGGGGGAAAGATGAATGGTGACCTGGAGCTTGTGAAGGATATCCCGGCCGAGGAGAGACATGGGGCGGGAGGGAATTATTAGGAAAGAATGAGAAAAAGGGGCCGGCCTGGTGGCGCACGGCTACAGTGCGCCGCTTGGGAGCGTGGCGGCGCTCCCGCCGAGGGTTCGGATCCCACAT
>NW_007884612.1:0-548 GCF_000696425.1 Galeopterus variegatus
GAAATGTGGGCACGTCTAGAAGCTAGGACTGGCTCTCAGCTGACAGCCTGCAAGGAACTGAAGGAGGCCAACGACCCACAGGAACAAGGAAACAGAGTGCTCCTGGAGCCACCAGAAAGGAATGCGACCTTGCCCGACACCTTGATTTTAGCCCAGTGAGAGCAACACTGAACTTCCAGCCTCCAGAACTGTAAGATTACAAGTTTGTGCTGTTTTAAGCTTCAGATTCATGGTTATTTGTTACAGCAACAATAGAAAACTAATATTCTACCTCAAAGGGTTATCTATAAAAAGAGTTTAAATTTAATCTATAAAAAGAGTTTAAAACAGGACTTGGCATATAGTAATTAATTAATCATTTAATTTTTTAGTGGTGAACAAGATAAACACAGTTCATGTTCTCATGAACTTCAGCCTTACAGAGGAGGTGGCTAAACAATTAAAGAAGTAATCATAGTAAAAAGTGAAAAATACAAGATCATCAGAGGACAGTTGCTGGAGCTTCCTAACTTCATACAGACCTAATAAAGACCTTCAAAGATGGTCAT
>NW_007884613.1:0-548 GCF_000696425.1 Galeopterus variegatus
TGTATGATTTTTAATACTCTGCAAGTTTTGGTAAGCTAATATCTGAGTTAGAAATTTTTTTCATCTTATTTTCATAGGAGAAATTGGTTTATTCTGTTTTCCTCATATTATCCTTTTCTAGTTTTGCTACTAAGGCTACATAAAACAAGCTAAGCAGCTTTCGTTCTTTTTTTATTATCTGGAATTAGGAATAACTTGTATACAGTAGGAGTTATGTGTTTCTTGAAATAACTCACCTGTAAAACCACATGGGTCTTGTATTTTGAAAGGCAGGAAGAATTTCAATGAACATTTCAATTGCTTTAATAGTTGTTAGTTATTCAATTTTTCTATTTCTTCTTGTACCACTTCTCTCTCTCTCTCTCTCGCTTCTCTCTCTCTCTCTCTCTCTCTCTCTCTCTCTTTTTTAAAGATGACCAGTGAGGGTATCTTAACCCTTGACTTGGTGTTGTCAGCACCACGCTCTCCCAAGTGAGCCACAGGTCGACCCTTCTTGTACTGCTTCTAAAATTTTGTTTTCCAGAAATATCCAGTACTCAGTGTTCATG
>NW_007884614.1:0-548 GCF_000696425.1 Galeopterus variegatus
TATACACACCTAAAACAAAATGGGAAACATTCATTAATACCATTTAATAACCTGCTTAAGTAAAGAGCTTAACAATATATCACGAACATCTTTCTGTTGTTAAACAAGAAAACTTATTATTAAAAAGCCTCTGGCTGAGGCTCCTGAGCCCTGCTTCCTCTGTCTGCACTGAGAGGGCCTCTGACCTGATGAAAGACACCAGAGCCTTTGTACACACAGCCCAGGATCGCCCGCACCTGCACACTCCTCCACTGTCACGGGGGATGTGGGATAGCCCAAGGCTCTACTTGCCCACTTTATTCCTCTCACCATCTACCCCCCACCGCCACCCAGTGCTGCCCTTGATCTTGCTCATGTTACTGAGGAGAATGAGTAGGAGAGATGCATAAGGGGTTCCAGTGCTCCTGAGAAATCGAGTCTGCAGGAGGCAGGGGCCAGGGATGAGCAGGAGCTCGGGAAAGGACCAGCGCCCAGCAGGCTGCAGCTCGCAGGCTACTGTTTGCTGAGGCCGTGGGTGGAGTTGGAGGTGAGGTCAAGAGAATGTAAGG
>NW_007884615.1:0-548 GCF_000696425.1 Galeopterus variegatus
TTGGTCTGATGAGTTTAATTAGATCGATGAGCTTGGTGTGATGAGTTTACTTAGATCGAAGATCTTGGTCTGATGTGTTTACTTAGATCGATTACCTTTCTCTGATGAGTTCATTAGATCTAAGAGCTTGGTGTGATGTGTTTACTTAGATCGATAGGCTGGGTCTGATGAGTTTACTTAGATCGATGAGCTTGGTCTGATGAGTTTGCTTAGATTGATGAGCTTGGTCTGATGAGTTTACTGAGATCGATGAGCTTCGTCAGATGAGTTTAGTTAAATTGATGAGCTTGGTCTGATGAGTTTACTTAGATCACTTAGATCTGTCCGATGAGTTTACTTAGATCGATCAGCTTGGTCTGATGAGTTTACTTAAATTGATGAGCTTGGTGTGATGAGTTTATTAGATCGATGTTCTTGGTCTGTAAGTTTACTTAGATCGATTATCTTGCTCTTATGAGTTCACTTAGATCGATGAGATTGGTCTGTATAGTTTACTTAGATCGATGAGCTCGATCTAATGAGTTTACTTAGAATGATGAGCTTGGTCT
>NW_007884616.1:0-548 GCF_000696425.1 Galeopterus variegatus
TTTTGTCTTTTTCCATGTCCGGCAATGGATCGCAACCCTCAGTGTCGCCCCCGTACCGGACGAGGACCGGCAACGGGATCGCAGCCCTCGGTGTTGCTCCCGCGCCTCGCTCAGCCCGTGAGCGGGAACCGGTCTGTATGTGGGATCCGAACCCTCGGCGGGAGCGCCGCCGTGCTTCCCAAGCGGCGCACTATAGCAGTGCACCACCGGGCCGGCCCCCCTGCCTCATTGTTAACATTCCTCCACAGAGTGGTACATTTCTTATAGTTGATGAAACTATACTGTTATATCATTATCACCCAAAGGTGATAGTTTAATTAGTTCATTCGGTGTTGTACATTTCATGGGTTTGGACAAATTTATAGTGGCATGTATTGACCGTTATACTCTTAGTATCATACACAGTATTTGTACTATACTAAAAATCCTCTGTGTTCTGCCTATTCGTGCTCCCACACCACCCTACAAATTTTATTTGAATTTTAATTGAAAAATTTAATAATTTTATATTTATAGGGTACAATGTGATGGTTTGATACATGTATACA
>NW_007884617.1:0-548 GCF_000696425.1 Galeopterus variegatus
TTCTCCCTTGGTCTGCAGTTGCTGCACTTGATGCTGTTTGGAATGGAGAAGGGTCACTCCCACCTATTTTATATATTCAGGCAAGGGTCTCCGCATAGTAGAGTTGCTTGGTCTGGGGTCTCAGCTTAGTGAGAGGATTCTTCCACCTGAGCTGGCCCTGTGGGCTGAGGGGTCAGGTCAGACCATGGTCTCTGTCTTCCACCCTAGCTCACCTCTGTGCTAGATCTCAGCACCTGGCCCCTTCTCTCTCTAGGATCTTAGTTTCTCCCTGTGATCTGACCTCTGATGACACCCCACCCACTTCTCAGACATGTCTACATATTTCTAAAGCTCAGTAGTGGACCAGATGGGGCTCAGTCTTCCCCCCAAAAAGAGACAATGCCAGGTGACTCAGGAGAGGGGTCACCTAATGCTACATATCAAAATCTCAAATCTGGCCCAGCCAAGACTCTTTGCAAACATTTTATTGTCATTATCACCATCATTTCTATCATCATTCTTATTGTATAGTTAAGGAAACTGAGACCCAGAATGGAGAAATGACCTGG
>NW_007884618.1:0-548 GCF_000696425.1 Galeopterus variegatus
TAATACAGCAAAAGGTCAGGACATTAAGAAAAAGACAGGAAAAGAACATACCCATTTGTTTTGTTTTTGTTATTGTTTTTTTAGACCCATTTGTTTTAATGGTAGCATCTCTGTGGTTTATCTTTTCTCTTTGTTGAAGCTGCCAAATGCCATTAACAAAAAAAAAGAAAAAGAAAGCAAGATATCTGTAAAGAAAAGTGTTGTAGTCATACAGTATTAGAGTTTGAATTTTCTTTTTATTCATACGCTATAATGTCCTTCTTTAATTATCTCCTAAGGTAGACTCACAGAGAAGTGGCCCAAATAGGGGTGAAAACATCCCTAAGGCTTTGTCCTTCTGCTCAGTGATAAAAAGTATTCCAGAGAAATGTCCCATTCAACCGATCAGTGCATTTACCTACACAGTAGTCCCATCAATAGGCAACCAGATACATGGCTATTTCAAAACATACCAATTACTTTCTTAATTAAAACTTACACTTATAATTTGGTTATTTTTTTCTATTACTGTGCAAATAAAACCAGGATTTTTTTGTTGTTGTTGTTGT
>NW_007884619.1:0-548 GCF_000696425.1 Galeopterus variegatus
ATTTGTGTCTTTTCTATTTTTTCCCTCATTAGTGTGGGTAGAAGTGATCATTTTTACTGAACTTCTCAGAACCAGCTTTTGGTTTTATTAATTTTCTCTACTGTTTTTCTTTTTACTATTTCATTGATTTCTGATATTTTTTACTTGTTTACTTTGGTACTTTATTAAATCAGAAGCTTATGCTATGATTTGATTGCTTTTTTTTCTAATATAGGTGTTAGTGTTATAGAATCTCCTCTAAAATACTGTATTAGCAGATTCCCACACGTTTTGATATGTTATGTTTTCATTTTCATTTAGTTCAAAATATTTCCTAATTTCTCTTTTGTTTCTTTTTTGACTTATGATTATTTGCAAGTTATTTATTTAGTTTATAAATATTTGGGGGATTTTTCCAGAGATAATTCTGTTATTTATATCTAATTTAATTCTATGGTGGCCAGATAATGTATTTGTATGATTTGCATCCTTTAAAATTTATTAAGACTTATTTTATGGCCAAGAATATAGTCTATCTTGGTAAAAAGTCTGTGTGAACCTGAAAAAAA
>NW_007884620.1:0-548 GCF_000696425.1 Galeopterus variegatus
TATATCTTCCTTTGAGAAATGCCTATTCAGATCCTTTGCCCATTTTTTAATTGGGCTACTATTTTTTTTTTTTTACTGTTGTCTGAGTTTCTTGTATATATATATATATTCTGGATATCAATCCCTTGTCAGATGCATAGTTTGCAAATATTTTCTCCTATTCTCTAGGTTGTCTTTTCACTCTGTTAATTGTCTCTTTTGCTGTGTAGAAGATTTTCATTATTTGATATAATCACATTTGCTTATTTTTCCTTTTGTTGTCTGTGCTTTTGGGGTCTTATTCATAAAGTCTTTGTCCAGTCTTGAGAATACTTAATTTTAAAGTTACAAAAAATGTGAAAGGATTCCTGAACTTACTGTCTTCAACAGATCCAACAATCTGTTAACTCTTGACAATTGCAAGTATAAAACATGTGAAATTTATAAGATATTCCACATTTAATGGAAAAACTCAAATGTCAAAAAATTAGGTCAAATAACATGCTTTAATATTTTTAAATGTTACTTAATAATTGAGACAAGATATGAAGCACATTCTTGTATTTAGG
>NW_007884621.1:0-548 GCF_000696425.1 Galeopterus variegatus
TATGGACTCTGGGTGATAATGACGTGTCAGTGTAGGTTCATCAGTTGTAACAAATGCACCCTCTGGGGGGGAATGTTGATAACCAGGGAAGCCGCCTATGTGTGGAAACAGGGAGTATATAGGAAATCCCTATACCTTCTGCTCAATTTTGCTCTGAACCTAAAACTGCTGTAAAAGGATTGCGGCTGCTCCCACGCTACTCAGCCAGTCTGGGTCTGGGTCTTGCGTTCCTAAAGGTATACAAAAGCTGCTTCCAGAAGCTCCGCGAACAGGATGATTGAGTCCAAGACAGCGACGGGGTGGGGTTGGCTGCAGACATCCTGACCATCGAAAGTGTGCGGTCTATAATTCCAGAGTCCTCTACATGTTTCCCAGATCAGAGAAGATGGATACATCTCCAGCTTTTCCTTGTATGCTAAAGAATGCTCACTAGCTGGTCTCCCTCTGGATTGCTTATTTCACCTTAAACACAGAAAGAGACCTTGTTGAGAGAAAAAATGGCGATGGGTCTGGAGCACCCGTGTCAGGAAACAGCGCGATCCTGAGAG
>NW_007884622.1:0-548 GCF_000696425.1 Galeopterus variegatus
CTGAGAGGGAGAGAGTGGACTTCCAAAAGCCAGAGGTATAAATGATTTCAAAGAGGCTGGTGTGGCTGAGAATTCTAACTGATGCAGAAGGAGAGTGTGATGAGGTCTGCATTCATTAGGTAGCCCAGGTAATGCTGCAATAATAAGTTGACCTCAAAACTCCATTGACTTAAGATAACGAAGGTTTACTTCTTACTCACGTTCCTTGGCCTTTGGTGGTTGATGCTCCACGTAGTTACTCAAGGGCTTGGGCTGGCTGAGGCTCCTCCTTCTTATAGCTGTAGTGTACAGAACCTGCAGCACCCCTGGCTACTGGGACAGAGGAAGAGAGAGACTGGAGACCACACATGCGCTTGTGACTGCCTCAGTCTGAAAGGGACACGCAATATCTTGGCACACATTTCATTGACCAGAACTAATCACATGACTTTGCCTACTTATAAGGAAACTGAGAAGTGTAGGAGATACAATGGGATTTTGGATGTAGTGAGCATTATTGTATCTGCCACAGGAACAAAGAAAGACGTTTTGAATTGGCAATTTTAACA
>NW_007884623.1:0-548 GCF_000696425.1 Galeopterus variegatus
CTTCCCAAGCGGCGCACTATCCAGTGCGCCACCGGGCCGGCCCAAACCTCATTTATTTTGAATATAAGGGGTCTAGGACTTTTTGGGACATCTAGAACCAATAAGAAACCTTAAATCCCCTCTAAAAATGATGCTCGAATAGTTTTCCTGATATTAGGCTTACCTAAGTCTGGAAAATATCAATTGATTATAAGAGCTCATAAAAGAGCAACCGAATTCCTTATTTTAAAGTTTTCACAATGTTACCTATGTTATGTATTATCATATTCCTAATAACTAACACAAAGATTAAGTATCAAAACCCTTTAAAGTTCACATCCATAAATGCTAACACAAAAAGGATACTGCTTCCAATTAGAGATACAAGACGAGACACAGGAAGTGGTCTGTCAAATACAAATCTGGAATCCAAACACTCCTGGCGCATAAAATTACTAAAAAAAGAAACAAGAAAAATTAGTAATTTCAAATCACAGAGAGATATTCCAAACTAAATAAAGTCATTTGATTTCACTTTGCTTTCTTCCAAACATTTACATGAATTACAT
>NW_007884624.1:0-548 GCF_000696425.1 Galeopterus variegatus
TCGTGACCGGCAACGGATCGCAACCCTCAGTGTTGCGCCCGTACCGGACCAGGACTGGCAAAGGGATTGCAACCCTCGGTGTCGTGCCTGCACCTCGCTCAGCCAGTGAGCCGCCAGTCTGTATGTGGGATCCGAACCCTCGGCGGGAGCACCGCTGTGCTCCCAAGCGGCGCACTGTAGCAGTGCGCCACCGGGCCGGCCCCCCAATTTTTTAAATAATTAAAATAACTACAAGAGCCACAATAGAGCTAAATGAGGACTTTGCAGTTAAAGCTCCTCTGAGCATGTATGACTGCACTCATAGCATGTCTGTGGCGGGCTAGCACTCAGGTGATTTCACACCCAGGTCACTCCTCTTTTAAAGACAAAGACCACTAGAGTTTCATAAGCAATTTCTAATATAATACACCTGTAATAGAGCACAGCTTTTTAATCAGACATGTGCCTAAAATCTCAAGTGGCATCATAAATGCTGCCTTTCATAGGGAGAAAAATAATTCTTTTGTGGCAAATGGGCTTAGCTGTGAATTCTGTCTATGGTATTTGTC
>NW_007884625.1:0-548 GCF_000696425.1 Galeopterus variegatus
CTAACCAGTTCAGGTCACGAAAGAAAAGAGAGAAGTTACTGTGACAGCACAATTATTCTCATGAAAACTTCAGCAATCCAAGAGTATAACAAGGATTCCAGAGTAAGGAAAAAAAAAATGGCTCTTGGCATTCAAAAGATCCTCATGATAAAGTCTATGCATTGAAATACAATCACTATTCAAGGAAGAGCAATTCCGATCCTCACTCAGAACCTATTAACTCTCACTTTACATACAATTCTAATAACCATGATTTTTCTGGCCTCACATGCCATTTTAGTTCCAGCAAACAACACAGAAGATTTGAGTAGGGACTGGATGGCTCTGCTAAAAGCAGCAACCCCATCAGCAGTGAGAGGTACTAGCTGACTGAAAGAGCTAAGGCAAAGAAACTAAAACCAAGGCGGGGAGGGAACTGAAGTTTGGAACTTTTTAGGGCAAAAGCAAAGGCAACCAGTTCTACACTCTCAAACTGCCAGAGATTGAATGGCTTAGACAGACATTTATTTTCTCACAGTTCTGGAGGATAGAAGTCCAAGATCAAGGTG
>NW_007884626.1:0-548 GCF_000696425.1 Galeopterus variegatus
TCGTCTGCACCGTGCTCAGCCAGTGAGCGCACAGGCCATCCCTATATAGTATCCAAACCTGCAGCCTCCGCGACCCCAGCGTGGCTGTTCTCCCAGCACCTCACTCTCCCAAGTGAGCCACGGTCCAGCCCTGTGTTGCACTTTTAATAAAATCCTGTCTACCTCTGCTTTCTAAGTCAATATCCTTTACTCCTAGAAACTATGATAGGTTCAATTTGCTCTGATGGAGGCTGGGAATGTGTTTGAAGAGGGTACCCTCCCTCTCAAATCTTGGTTTTATAAGTGTCACAAGACTTAGGCTGATTTCATTTGCTTTTTAGAAGATCTGTTTTCTTTTTCCCTAGGATCTTGTGCAGCCAGCCATTCATTTGTGCCTTCTCAGATTCCAACTTGTTATTCGTCCTGTTGAACTTTAAAAATGTTTCTGATTTGTCTTTTCTATTTTCTATCTATAACCTCTGCACTTGTCTACAATTTGCAAATGACTCCAGTAAAAATGAAAAAAAAAAAAAAAGGCTTAATGTTGTCAATACACCTTTAGAAGATTC
>NW_007884627.1:0-548 GCF_000696425.1 Galeopterus variegatus
TTTTGTGGAGGAAGATGAATACTCCTTGCCATAGACAATGGAAACCAAAAGGAGGTGAGAAATGGAATGAATAGGAATATAACAATCACCCCACATTATAGTTCCAGGTTGAATGGTTCAGCTTCCTCTTTTTCTTTTCTCTTTATTTCTTTTAGTCTAATTATCACAGAGTTTTTCATATTTCAATGTATTTCATAAGATATGAAAGGTAATAAAACAGTGTCTATTTTGGCTTTTAAGCAGACTCGGGTGGCAGGGCCAACAGCAGAGCGAGTCATGTGGGTGGATCCCTCATGAATGGATTAATGCTCTATGGAATTCAGCTGGGTTCTGTTTGCAGGTTGGGTAAGAGTCCATTGTGATTCTCAAAAGAAAGAAAACAGCAGCCTGGGTGTGACCCGCCCATCATCATCTGTGAGATGCAGCTAATGATATCAGCTTCCTTTTATGTGTCAGGGCTTTTTGGAAAATCAAATATGGTGAAGAGTGTGGAAGTACTTTGTAAATTATTAAGTGCCTATAAAATCCATCCATTCATTCAGCGAATG
>NW_007884628.1:0-548 GCF_000696425.1 Galeopterus variegatus
TTCCCTTCTGAGAAAGTATGTTTGCATAAATTTAAAGAAATGTGTGTTAAAATAATTCTGCACTTTAACATAAATAATATTTCACTGAGGAGGATGTACAGATGGCAAATAAGCACATGCAAGGATGTTCAGCATCATCAGCCACTAAGGAAATGCAAATTAGAACCACAATGAGATATTGCTACTCACCTAGTAGAATGGCTAAGTCAAAAATAGGGATAAACACCAAATGCTGGCAAGGTTGCATGTAAATAAGATTACACATACATTACTGGTGGGAATATAAAATGGGATAGCAACTCTAGAAAATAGTTTGGCAGTTTGTTATAAAACTAAACATACACTTACCATGCTCACCAATGTGATTGTACTCTTGGGCATTTATCCCAGAGAAATGAAAACTTATGTTTACACAAAAACATTTACATTAATGGTTAGAGTTGCTTCATTCCATAAGAGCCAAAAATTGGAAACAACCCAAATGTCCTTCAGCAATTTATTTATTAAACAAATTGTGATACATCCATACCATGGAATGTTACATAGCA
>NW_007884629.1:0-548 GCF_000696425.1 Galeopterus variegatus
AATTAGTTTTGATACATCTTTTATATTTCCTTTGAGAAACTCCAGGGCCCTTGGAATTCCTCAAAGTTATTTTAAAGTCTCAGAATGCTTTATAGTATATTCCTCAGAGATGCTGGGAGGGCAGACCCAGATGGGACTGACTCAGCCAGGGGGGGCTTCCCTGGACAAGTGAGGCCTCTTCCTACCTGGGAAGTTAGAGAGGATCATGAGGAGGAGAGTGTCTCAGGCCATGGCGGACACAGCCCTCCTGAGGTCCAGAGCTGCAGTGACCTGTCCCAGTCCCCTCTTATCCCCTACGCAGGCCTTCACAGGAAAGATATTAATACAAATGTTTTTCCAACCACTGCCTGTCCCCACCACTCCCCGTGCATTTATTCAGGACCTGGGGACTGGTGGACGGGGCAGGTTGGCAGGCAGGGCCTGGGAGGGACCACACCCAGCGAGAACACAGCTGCTGTGTGTGCATCCATGAGCTCAGGCTCCACTTCCCCAGCCATAGAGAGTAGGGGGGATGGCACAGCTGTGGGCACCCACTGTGCAGACCTTGA
>NW_007884630.1:0-548 GCF_000696425.1 Galeopterus variegatus
TTGCAGAGAAAAGAGTGAGTTTTTGCTAAGATTTGCGGAAACCACACATCCCATGGTGCCAGTGCATGACCAAGCAGGTAGGCCTCGCTGCCGCCAGACTCCATCCCCAGCCCGGCTGAGTGTGCACCGATCAGAGAGATTCCCCACTGGAGAGGCCTTAGATCAGTGTACAACATGTGCCCTGTGGTGCCAGCACGTGACCCAGTGGGTAGGCCTCACTGCTGCCAGACTCCATCCCCAGCCTGGCTTAGTGCATGCCAATGAGAGAGGCATCTCCCCCGAGAGGCCCAAGACCCAAGGCAACCATGCACCAGAGGTGCCAGTGGGCAACTGAGCAGACACAGAGGCAGCCATGCCAAATTGGCAGCCCCAGCAGCATCCTAGCCAGACAATAGTGCCGAACGAGTGGACCGTAAAATCCCTTCCCGCAATGACTAAACATCAAAGGAAAGATACCAGAAATATGAAAAATCAAGAAAGTATGCTGCCAAAAGGTAATAACTCTCAAGCTCTAGATCCTATAGAACAAGAAGCCCTTGAAATGTCTG
>NW_007884631.1:0-548 GCF_000696425.1 Galeopterus variegatus
TGTGTCCAGAAATTTATCCATTTCCTCCAGATTTTCAAATTTGATGGCATATAGTTGTTTAAAGTATTCTTGAATGATTCCTTGTATTTCAGATGTATCAGTTGTAATATCACCTTTTTCAGTTCTAATTTGTGTTATTTGGATCTTCTCTCTTCTTTTTTTAGTTAACCATGCTAATGGTTTGTCAATTTTATTTATCTTTTCACAAAACCAACTTTTTGATTCATTGATCTTTTGTATTGTTTTTGGGGTTTCAATTTCATTAAGTTCTGCTCCAATCTTAATGATTTTTTTCCATCTGCTAACTTTGGGTTTGGATTGTTCTTGTTTTTCTAGTTCTTTATGGTGAAGTATTAGGTTGTTCACTTGCCATCTTTCCTTTCTTCTGAAGTAAGCATTTAATGTGATAAATTTCCCCCTTAGTACTGCTTTTGCAGTATCTTATCAGTTTTGGTATGATGCATCATTGTTTTCATTAGTTTCAATTAATTTTTTGATTTCCTGTTTGATTTCTTCTTGGACCCATATGTCATTAGGTAGAATGCTGT
>NW_007884632.1:0-548 GCF_000696425.1 Galeopterus variegatus
TGTCCACATGGGTACTGAGATATTTGGTAAGCTCTGAGCAAAACATGTTTGCTTATAATTTTTTTCATATTCAAATTTTTAAATATTTTAATTTAACGATTTTCATAAGCAGTCTTATTTTGCTTCCAATCATTGCAACTGTTTTGAAAATATTTTTACAAGACCGACTTATCAAATAAATTGTGCCTACTTATATTCAACCTTAAAGTATGGTCAAATTTGGATGCTACATAATTATGGACCTTCTCAGCTGCATTTCATTCAGAATAGAATGCAATCATTTTAAATTCAAAATAAGAGCTCAACAAAATGTTCTTTCCTGAATTTGAAACATTTCAAAGGGAATTGCAAATTTCCAAAATTAAACTTTTACACAATTGAATTTTCAATTAACTTATTCAGCTTTTTTCATTTTAGGTATAACTTTTAATATCCTTCTTTCCAGCTTTGCTATTGATTTAAAAATAGTGTAATATATACCTTTTTAACATTCAATTTATAAAATATTTATTTAAAAAGGTCTAATATATTTTGAAAAAAACCCCACA
>NW_007884633.1:0-548 GCF_000696425.1 Galeopterus variegatus
ATTGATGTGCTTGGTCTGATGAGTTTACTTAGATCAATGTGCTTGGTCTGATGAGTTAACTAGGATCAATGAGCTTGGTGTGATGAGTTTACTTAGATCGAAGGGCTTGGTCTGATGAGTTTGCTTTCACGGAGTCGCTTTCTCTGATGACTTTACTTAGATCGATGACCTTGGTCTGATGAGTTTACTTAGGTAGATGAGCTCGGTCTGATGAGTTTACTCAGATCAATGATCTCGATCTGATGAATTTACTTAGATCGATGTGCTTCTTCCTATGAGTTTACTGAGATCGATGAGATTGGTCTGATGACTTTACTTAGATCGGTGAGCTTGGTCTGATGCGTTTACTTATATCGATGAGCTTAGTCTGATGAGTTTAATTATATCAATCAGCATGGTCTGATGAGTTTAGTTAGATCAATTAGCTCTGTCCGAGTAGTTTACTTAGATCGATTAGCTTGGTCTGATGAATTTACTTAGATCCATGTGCTTGGTCTGATGGGTTTACTTAGATCGATGTGCATGGTCTGATGAGTTTACTTAGATCG
>NW_007884634.1:0-548 GCF_000696425.1 Galeopterus variegatus
AAAATTGTATGATTCCCATTTTATGAGTTACCTAGGGCAGTAATACTCACAGAGACAAAAAGTAAAATGGTTGTTTCAGGGGCTGGAGGGAGGAAAAATGGGGAGATTGTCTTTAATGTGTACAGAACTTCAATTGCAGAAGATGAAAAAGTTCTGCAATCGGTGGTGATGGGTATACAACAATGTGAATAATGTACTTAATGCCACTACACTATATGCTTAGAAGTGGTTTAAAATTATGCTATGTGTATTTAGCCACATTAAAACAAAAACAGCAAAAAAAAAAAAAAAACAGTAAACACTTGCACACACAAACACATATAAACACAGCTTTCCTTTGCCCTGTAATTAAATTCCAAACTCCTTTTGTCATTCAATAGTAGTATGTTGTCTGATCCTTGCCTATCTTTCTAAGCTAATTTTCCAATTGCCTTTTTCTTTCTGATCCTCTCTTTGTTTCTGGTACCTTACTGAGGATTTTTTTCAATCTTGTGACCTTGAAATTACTATTTTGTCTCTCTCAGGCACTATTTTTGTGGGTCTTTTTT
>NW_007884635.1:0-548 GCF_000696425.1 Galeopterus variegatus
CACATCATTTTTCTTGGGTTAGGGCCCACTCATATGGCCTCATTTAAACATACATAATTACTTCTTTTAACAAACTGTCCCCAACTACAATCACATTCTGAGGTACTGGGGGTCAGGACCTTAACACAAGAGTTTTGACGGAACACTACTCAACCCATAATGGACCAGAAACCCCCTCCCTTTTTTTTTTTTTAAAGGAAATTCTTTCTGTTTCTGAAGCTATTTAGAGTCTGGTCATTAATAGCTTCCGAGTATTTGTTCCCACCCCCAACCCCCCAGCAGTTTCCCTGGCACCTAAGTCTGTAACACAGCTGTGCTCCTAAACCTATACCTGCTCCCCCTGGCATGGGTCGTTCTCCCCAACATCCACCTAAGAAGTGTCTGTGGGGCACAATGTGGACAAGGAAGCTCCCCCAGGGAGCAGCAATGCCCCAGGAGGCACAGGACAGGGGAGACCCTCTGAGGTTGCAGGTCGTGGTTGTCCAAGTGGTCACTCCACTGCCAGGGCCCTCTGGTCATTCTCTCCTAGGTGTTGGTGGTGACAAGTG
>NW_007884636.1:0-548 GCF_000696425.1 Galeopterus variegatus
TACTCTTTGAAAGAATTTTAATTATTTCCAAATGCCTCTCTAGCATATAAATACTAAACTGTGTGACTTTTCCATTTATGGGCTGTGAGAAATAAACAGCTGGGATAAACAGCAGGCGTTTCAAGATATTTTATTTATTTCTCAGCAGAAGTTTAAGCATATGTCATAATGATGGCATTTACATCATAATATATGTTGCTTCTTACAGCTCTGCAAACCCATCAGAATCTGCACAAATGACTGTGGAATGGTAGAATAAGAAGAGTCTATCAAACAGACTTCCATCTGTTCAATTCCAAAAGTTTAACCTTTATTATAAACTAAGTAACAGAAAATCAAAGTTCTGAAAACTTAATTGCTTTTCTTAAATTTAGTTTCAGTTTAACTTTTAGGATGATCTAATATGCCATGACACAGACATTTACATTTTCCGTCGTATTTTTTCTTTCCTCAAAATTCTGTTGCCTTTTGGCTTCTTGATATTTAATCAGTGACATTTATCACTATAGGGAGAATATACACTGTTTAAGATCAAATGGTCAATATCC
>NW_007884637.1:0-548 GCF_000696425.1 Galeopterus variegatus
ATGATTTCCATTCCTCTGGGTATATTCCCAGTAGTGGGATAGCTGGGTCATATGGTAGATAAAAGAAACACATTTCTAATGGTAAAATTTCAGCCATTAGCGGTAAAAGAGATAGAACCACAGAATATCAGGGTCAGGGGAAATCTTTGGTCTCACTTAATCCACTTTCGCGGAAGGAACGAATGAGGAAATTAACACATGCCTGAGTTAGGACATGCATTTTAAAATGACTTCTCTAAAGTCACCTGGCTAATTGGTAGTAGCAGTTTCCTATCCGCCATTGTTTTGCACTATTTCCCACATAACGCTCCCACAATGTGTGGGGCCCTGTACTGGGAGTGACAGTGGCCCCAAAGAAGTGTCAGTATCAGCTTGGAGCCAGATGCCTGGGTCTGAAAGCTAGTCACTTATTGGCTGTGTGACCTTGGATACGTTACTTAACCTCTCTGTGCAGCTAACATTTATTGAACAGGACTAAGTGCCTTGCATGCATTATCTTGGTCCATCTTCCAATACCTCCTATGAAGCAGGGTTATTCCCATCTTGTA
>NW_007884638.1:0-548 GCF_000696425.1 Galeopterus variegatus
TATCTTCCTTAGAGAAATGCCTGCTTAGCTCTTTTGCCCATTTTTTAATTGGGTTGCTTGTGACTATGCACAACAATTTGGAAAACCCCATCGTCTTTTCATGCTTCAGTTTCTTTGTTGTCATAGAGATGTCAGAGGTAGGGTCTGGGGGGCCTGATAGCTGGCCTCAATCCACTCCAACCTCTTACCAGGTTCTTGACTCTGCCACAGGAAAGAATTCAAGAGCAGAGTCACGGGAGAAAATGAGAACAGGTTTAATGCAACAAATAAGAGATACAGACTTCACAGAGAAAGTCTGGAATAGCTCCAGAGGCTGAGCAGGGCCCCCACCAAGTTTAATACAAAACTAAGAAATACACACTCAAAGTTCAGTACAGAGTGCAGGCTGGCTCAAGAGAATGAACAGCTGCTTGCTGAAAAACACTCCCCAAAACAAGAAAGTAAGTTTGATACAAAAAGAAAGAAATACTTATTCCAGAGGCAGAGTGTGGGCTGGCTCTAGGAGAGTGAACAACAACCCCACCTTCTGCTGGGACTCGGCTTTTATA
>NW_007884639.1:0-548 GCF_000696425.1 Galeopterus variegatus
AGGTGTTGATATTCAATGCTGTACCCCACAGATATGTACAATCAAGTATGTCACAATAAAACATAAAGAAAGAAAATAGTTGCCAGAATGACCTTTATAAAATGCAAATCATATCTCGTTGCTCCTGCTGGAACACCCGCATTTGATTCCTCATTTATTACCTTTAGGTTAAAATAGGAAACTACTAGCATGGCCTCACCTGACTGTTCATCCTCCATATGTCCAACACTCCAGGTACATTTGCCTACTTGCCACTCCCTTAGGTAGATGAATCTGTTCTATTTTTTTTTCATTTCTCAATATATATTGTATAAAAAATAAATATATATATATATACACACATTGTAGTTGATTTTCATGCCCCTTTACCTGTTTCTCTTCATCCCCCCTCCCCACCACCTCATATCGGTTCAATTGACTTAAATAGTTCAAGGAATTTTTGAGGTTATTCTGTCTTCTCCCCCACCTTGATTTGTTTGTGTGTTTATTTATTTATTTTTAGCTCCCACAAATAAGTGAACACATGTGATATTTCTCTTTCTGTGCCT
>NW_007884640.1:0-548 GCF_000696425.1 Galeopterus variegatus
CCTAGAGCTGGTTAATAACTTCAGTAACATTGTAGGATACAAAATAAATGCCCCCAAATCAATTGCATTTATATACACAAGTAACGAACTAACAGAAAGAGAAATAAAGTAAGGCCATTTACAATGTTCACAAAAAAATAAAATACCTAGGGATCAATTTAACAAAGAGATGAAAGACCTCTACGTGAGAACTACAAACCACTTCAGAAAGAAATTAAAGAAGACACAAAAAGATGGAAAGATATTCCATGCTCTTGGATTGGAAGAATTAACATTGTGAAAATGTCTATACTGCCCAAAGTGATCTACAGATTCAATGCAATCCCCATCAAAATACAAGTGACATCCTTCACAGAAATGGGAAATACAATCCTAACTTTCATATGGAACAACAAAAGACCCCAAATAGCCAAAGCAATTCTCAGTT
The DNA here is from genome assembly GCF_000696425.1 of Galeopterus variegatus. Classification (NCBI taxonomy): domain Eukaryota; kingdom Metazoa; phylum Chordata; class Mammalia; order Dermoptera; family Cynocephalidae; genus Galeopterus; species Galeopterus variegatus. The sequence goes on from NW_007884640.1 coordinate 428, forward strand.
AAAAAAATTAAGCTGGGGCCGGCCTGGTGGCGCACTGCTACAGTGCGCCACTTCGGAGCATGGCAGCGCTCCCGCTGAGGGTTCGGATCCCACATACAGACCGGTTCCCACTCACTGGCTG
>NW_007884641.1:0-548 GCF_000696425.1 Galeopterus variegatus
AAAATACTAGCTAACAGAATACAGCAACACATACAGAAAATTATACACCATGATCAAGTGAGAATCATTCCAGGGATGCAAGGTTGGTTCAACATATGCAAATCAATAAATGTGACACACCATATCAATGAAATGAAACACAAGGACCACATGATCATCTCTATTGATGCTGAAAAAGCATTTGATAAAATTCAACACTCATTCATGATAAAGACTCTCTACAAGTTAGGTATAGGTGGAAAGTATCTCAACATAATTAAAGTCATATATGATAAGCCCACTGCCATTATCATCCTGAATGGGGAAAAGCTGAAAGCTTTTCCTTTAGGAACAGGAACTAGACAAGGATGCCCACTCTCACTACTCTTATTCAACATACTGTTGGAAGTACTAGCCAGAGCAATCAGAGAAGAGAAGGAAATAAAGGGCATCCAGATTGGAAAAGATGAAATCAAACTGTCCCTGTTTGCAGAAGACATGATGCTACATATCGAACAGCCTAAAGCCTCTACAAAAAGACTCTTGGAGTTGATAAATGATTTCAGCAA
>NW_007884642.1:0-548 GCF_000696425.1 Galeopterus variegatus
GCAGGGGCACCTTTAGCACCAGACCAGGACAGAGGTGGCCCATAGTGCCAGTCCAGGCCAGTCCTGCAGGATCCCAGACCTGTGGAGCTACAGAGTGGAGTGACAGCCTGGGATTGCTGAAGTGTGGCCTGCAACCAGGAAAGCCATAGGCGCAGAGCTGCCCGAGGACTTAGGGACCCAACCCCCACACCAGCACGCAGAGGACATGGAACATGGACTCAACGTAGATGATTCACCATCTGTGAGATGTGATGCCTGCCCTGCTGGGGTTTGGACTTGCTTAGGACCTGATACCCCCGTCTTTTGGCCTATTTCTTCCTTCTGGAGTGGGAGTATGTACCCTGTGTTTGTCCCACCGCTGTATCTTGGAAGTCGGTAAATTGTATTGATTTCACAGATGGGACTTTGAACTTTGGCCTCTCAAGTTGAAACAAGTTAAGACTGTGGGTATGGAATGAATGTATTTGCATGTGAAAAGGACATGAGTGGGCCGGCCCGGTGGCGCACTGGATAGTGCGCCGCTTCGGAAGCGCGGCGGCGCTCCCGTC
>NW_007884643.1:0-548 GCF_000696425.1 Galeopterus variegatus
GTTCAGGTTGCTCCTCATTTCGTAGACTGTCCTTAGAGCTTTGGGGCTCACACGCCCCAAACTTGCCGGCCAGAGAAGGAGAAGGCAGTCGGGGCCGGGGCGGGACTTCCAGTGCAGGCTGTCCCGTCTCCGTGAGCGACCTGAGAGGCTCCAGGTTCCCAAGCCCTCCTGAGAGGCACGGGTTCCGGTTCCCAACCCTGAGCCAGAGGAGCCGGTGAAGGCTGACGGGGTGGGAATTTGGGCCCAGGCCATCCTGTCTCCGTGCGTGGCCTGAGAGGCTCCAGGTTCCCAAGCCCCAAACCTCAAGCCAGACAAGCTGGTGAACGCAGACGGGGTGGGACTTCAGGCCCAGGCCGTCTGTCTCCATGAGTGACTTGAGAGTCTCTGGACTCTCACGGCCACCAGACCAGCCAGTGCAGGCAGGTGGGGCGGGACCTCTGGTCCAGGCTAGTTTCTGCTGTCCAGAAGCAGCAGACGCTTCAGAATCCAAACCAGACATCAGGGTGAAATGAGTGAACGTGATGCCCCCAGCCACGATGACAAAAAAA
>NW_007884644.1:0-548 GCF_000696425.1 Galeopterus variegatus
TGTCTCCATGGGGACTAAATTAGGATGTTGTTCTGTGCAAACAATTGTCTTTTTTTATGTACATTTTTGTTTGTCTCTGTAATATAATTTTAATATGGTTTACAAGTTTTCAATTTTTTCAACTTGCTTTCTATTATAAGCACAACCTTTTTCTGTTTCTACATATCCCTCTTGTTAAAAGGCAACATAACATTTTACCAAGTGATTGAACTGTAATTTAGTAGTAGTAATAGTAGTAGTAGTTCCTTATTATGGATTCCTAGAAGTGGAATTACTCTGCCAAAGGGTTTGAAAGTTTTTGTGGCTCTTGACATACATTGCTAAGTAACATACTGATTTATAATGCAATCAACAATGTTCAAGCCTGAAAAATCTTGAATTTCTCCTGTTAGTACTTTTCTGCCAATTTTCATGTGACCAGTTTCTGCATGTGAAACATAAATGCTCTACTAGTGACTCCAGCCTTCTTTATGCTTGCTTTGGGAGTATACTTGTCTCTCAGAAGCAAGGTACTTATGGACTATTTCCTGGAAAATTTCTTCTGTATG
>NW_007884645.1:0-548 GCF_000696425.1 Galeopterus variegatus
TCTTCCACTTTATTCTTTTTGCTAAGGATTTCTTTGGTTTTTCAAGGTCTTTTGTTGTTACATCTGAATGTTAGGATTATTTTTTCTATTTCTGTGAAGAATCTCATTGGTGTTTTGGTAGGGATTGCACTGAATCTGTAGATTGCTTTGGGTAGTATGGACATTATCACAACATTAATTCAACCAATTCATGAGCATGGAATGTCTTCCCATCTTTTGTGTCCTCTTAAATATCTTTCACTTCCTCGTTTAAATTTATTCCTAGGTATTTTATTTTTTTGGTGGCTACGGTAAATGGGATTGCTTTCCTGATTTCTGTTTCTGCTTGTTCATTGTTGGTGTAGAGAAACACTACTGATTTTTGTTTGTTGATTTTACTTCTTGAAACTTCACTGAATTTTTTATTATCAGTTCTAAGAGACATTTTTTATCAGTTCTAAAAGTCTTTAGGTTTTTCCACATATAGGATCATGTCATCTGCAAAATGGGACAATTTCACATCATCTTTTACAGTGTGCATGCCCTTTATTTTTTTCTTTTGCCTAATT
>NW_007884646.1:0-548 GCF_000696425.1 Galeopterus variegatus
ATTGGAACATGAGTATAGAACTGATATGCAGCAGAATTAGTATTAAGTGACCTAATTCCAAGGGGCTAGTTAAATAAATATCAAAATGATATTATCATAAAATGATTTCACTTGCAAGTCAGAACAATAGTCTGAAACTTGAAGACCTGCTGGGTTTATAGCGAGGCCCTGGTGTTTTACTGTTCGAGCTCTTCGTTGAAATCTGCTTGGTTCTACTATTTATGTAATTTTTTATTCATGCGGTAATCTCTTTAGAAATCTTCCTTAATTGGGCTCCCAAGGTACCACTATGTAAAGTACCTAGATCCCAGTGGTTCTGATTTCTGTTTTTGCAGAGCTACCTTTCTGATACAATAATCTCTTTCCTGAAATTCCTCTTATACAGACTTGCTACAGGTCAGGTCAATCCTTGAAGGAAAAACCTCTGTTTTCTTGCGGGATGGTCTGGTGATGAGATTGTCAAAAGACTAGCCTTGATTTAGAATAGGCTTCTTGTACTGGGTTTCATACCAAAAATTATTTGAGAATAACTTAATCATACTATTTTC
>NW_007884647.1:0-548 GCF_000696425.1 Galeopterus variegatus
CCACACTCAAGGGGAGAGGATTATACAGGGTGTGAGTCATTTGAGGTGGCCACTCTAGTCTATCCATTAAAGGTGGCAGGATGAGAATATAAGATGGAGGACAAACAGAAAATGTCCACCATATTTTCCAAATAATAAATGCACAGAATTCTGTAAGATGGGAAAAGACATTAAAGAACAAAAATGGTCCTTGGATTTTAAAAACATGATCAAATTTATTTTTTATTTCTGCTATCATATTTTTAATTTCCAAAGGCCATTTTAGTCTTGTTTAATGTCTTTTCTTCTTTTCATAGAATTATGTGCATGTGTTATGGATGCATTATGTCCTTTTGACTCAGAGAATTTTAACAACAGTTGTATTTTTCAATATTTTTCCATCCTGCATAGCTCTGCTCCTTCTAAGTTTCTTTTATCTGTTTGTTCGGGTTCCAATCTTTCAAATTAGGTGCTTGCCGCCAAGGTCTAATGATTGTTAACCATTTGTCTATATTTAAGAGTGAGGAATTAAAAAGCTGAGGGGCAGCTCTGTGATTGTGGGTAGGGTT
>NW_007884648.1:0-548 GCF_000696425.1 Galeopterus variegatus
GTCCCCAAATCAGTACTGTGGTTTGTGGGTTTAACATTAACATCACCGATACTAGAAAAGTCCTAAAAAATATGTGAGGGCGTTTCCTTCTTAGCACATTTCAATTTCATTTTACTACCTAGATCCCAGATACTTTACCAGTTAAACAAAAAAATTTGAGCTTCCTTAGTTTTGGAGGAGAAATTATTTCTTTACCAATTATTCTAAATTTAAGATAGCCAATTCCCTTAGCAATGCCCTAATATTAATTTCACACATAAAATAGGAGCCTCCAGAACAACATAGCATGCATAGATCCAAAAGCAAATGTGCTGACATTAAAAATTTTCCAAAATACCGAAGAGTTCCAAATTGGAATTAACTGTCTCATCAAAAAATCCTCATGTTTTCACTAATTGTTGTTGATGACTAAAGCTAATAAGTTGGGCCAAGGGAAGAGACACAGTCCATCACAGCAAAAATAAACAAAGCAAAACACCACTCCCAGAAGCAAAAGGTTATTTGGAACTTAATGATAAAGTCGCAAAGCTTGAAGAAAACAGAAAGAC
>NW_007884649.1:0-548 GCF_000696425.1 Galeopterus variegatus
GCTTTCTCTCTTTCTTTAAATCTGGGAATGTCTTAATTTCTTCTTGATTTTTGGAGGATAGCTTCTCTGGATATAGAATTCTTGGTTGACAGTCTTTTTCTTTCACCACTTTATGTCATTCCACTGCCTTCTGGCCTTTCGTTTCTTTTGAGAATTGAACTCTTAATCTTATTGAGGTTCCCTTATTTATGATAAGTTGCTATTCCCTTGCTGTTATAAAGATTCTGTCTTTGACTGAATAGTTTGCTTATGATGTTTCTACGTGTAGATCTCTTTGAGTCTATCGTACTTGGAGTTTGTAAAGCTTCTAGGATATGTAGAGTAATGTTTTTCTTCATATTAGGGAGATTTGGGCCATTATTTGTTCAAATATTCTTTCTGTCCCTTTATTTCCTGTTCTGGAACTCCAATTATGTATATGTTGGTATTCTTGATGTTATCCTACAGATTTTTAAGACTCTTTTAATTTCTAGTTATTCTTTTTTCTTTCGGTTCTTCGGATCAGGTAATTTCGATTGACCTATCTTCAAATTTGCTGATTTTTTTTT
>NW_007884650.1:0-548 GCF_000696425.1 Galeopterus variegatus
AAGACCCAACTTGGTTGAGGTTTATCATCCTTTTTATATATTGCAGGATTTGAATTCCTGATATGTTATTCAGGTGTTTTCTGCTCATGTTCATGAGTAGGATTTGCCTGTGATTTTGGTTTCTTGCAACATCCTTATGGGGTTTTGGTATTAATGTTATCCTGGCTTTAACAAAGCACATTTGGAAGTGTTTCCTATTTTTCTGTTCTTTGGAAAAATAGGTGTAATGTTGGTGTTATTATTTTTTAAAAATTTGGAAGAATTGGAAGATTAGTACAAAAAGTTGTCTGTAGGATGGGTTGGAATGGGGAGGGAATGGAGATAGGGAGTTCCATTTGTTTGAGTTACAATTTTGATGTAACACCTTCACTAGGTTGGTGCCGTGGAAAAGAAAAGGACAAATAGTAGCAATATTAACAAAATCTTGACTCATATAGCATTTTATAACTTTTAAATTTCTTTCATTTGGTCTTTACAATGGCCTAGTGAATAGAAGATTTAAGGAAAGAGAAGATTTAAGGATGAGTTGAAGATAATCGTAAACTTTG
>NW_007884651.1:0-548 GCF_000696425.1 Galeopterus variegatus
GGTTATCCATTCATTTTCTCTAATTAGGGAGGCTAAGTGTTTTGTTTACATGCTTGCTGTTATTCCACAAACGTTTACAGAGCACTCATGCCTCACTCATCTTGAGACGAATTTTCAGGGATATAAACAAGAGGGTTGCCTATGATGGGGCAGGGTGTGAGCCTCGGAGTCCTTTACACCTGGGACCAATCCCAGTTCAGTTCTTGTATCTATGGCACCTGAGGAAATTTACCTAAACCTCTCTGGATTTCATAGGATAGATACATAGTATATAGCTGTTTTCCAACATAATATATAACAATCATAATAAATAAACATAAAATAATTATTTTATTATCATAATTATAAAAGTGCAATCCTCTTTTGGCTAGTGAGGGACTGAACCAGTACAGATAGGCATGTAAGTAAATAATTACAAAGCAATGTGTTAGGGAATCAAAGAAGAAACATACCAAGCTTTGGGTCTGGGGTGAGGGTTGAGGGAACGTCAGTCAAGACAATACAGAAGATGATGTAAGTTGAATCTTACAAGATAAGTTTCCTAGGCT
>NW_007884652.1:0-548 GCF_000696425.1 Galeopterus variegatus
TACACAGCCACTTGGTACCAGGAGGTGGAGATCGCTGCCCCCACACAGGAAGGGAGGAGGCGCTTGGGCCCCTCTAATATCACAAGAAGCCACCGCAAGGTTTGGGCCAGAGGGGACGATTTCTGAGTTTGGGTTCATTTCAACTTCCCGTGCTGCAGACTAGGAAATGAGACCAAGAGGGGAAGTGACTCCCGGATCACACGTGGAACCAGGTCGTTCCCTGTGCCACCCGCTGTGGTTCTCCCATTGCTGAGTGTGTGCATTAGCTACGTGTGGCCCCAGCCCCCGGGGTCACAGGTGATACAGGTACTTACAGGTCTCTACACCTGATGACATCCCTGGGAAGCAGGTGCTGGAACAGTCCCCAGAGCAGGTGTGGATCCTGGGGAGTCCTGAGGGGCACAGAGACCCATCCGGGATCACAGAGCTGGGAAGGAGGAGCCAGGTCTGTGCCCAGCTCTGTGTCCTCAAAGCTGGGGCGCTGGCTGCAGCCAGGCCTGGCCAGGGGTGAGGGCGGTTGTGCTGCTGTAACTGTGTGCGGTCAGCAC
>NW_007884653.1:0-548 GCF_000696425.1 Galeopterus variegatus
AATTCCCGGGGTGGAAACCGTTCTTATTCCCCAGCGCGGGCGACGGCTAATGGGCCGGGTCTCCTCTTTCCTTCATCAACCTCGGCCGCCAATGGCTGGAGAAACCTCCAACCCGTGCCAAGCCCGAGCGCCCCGCAGCCAGGAGACTGCCTTCCCGCCCCGCACCACGTCGGACGGGTGAGTGTGTGTGAGGGCGAGTGTGCGTGGAAGGGTGCGTGTACGTGAACCCCGCACCCCGCGGCTGCCCCGGCCCAGGCGACACTATTAGGAAGAGTGGGAAGAATAAATTACCTCTGGTAACCGTCGGTCCCCGAGATGGTTCCATCAGTTGCTCAACAACCTGCAGCCGGGTGCAGTTTCCACAATCCAGCCATGGAGCCCGGGGCAAAAGACAGACCGTCCCCAGCGAAGTCACCCTCGCCACTCGTGGCAAAGAATGATAATCAACGCGCAGAGAAGGCAGCAGGAGGGTGGAGACCCCAGTCAAGGACATAACAACAAAGTCTCTCTTCCCTTTGTCCTGCTGCACAGCCGTGGAGAAAGGGGAA
>NW_007884654.1:0-548 GCF_000696425.1 Galeopterus variegatus
CCCCTAACTGATTTCTGGTGGGGAGAGGGGAGCCCGGAGTGCTCGGGAGCTACATTGAAGCAGCCTGAGAGCTCTCCTGGAGGGCCAACCCATGCTAAGGGGAGTCAAAGAGGAACAGTGTGCTCAGGGACCCTCCCCCGAGGAGTTCACACCCGGCAGTGGGAGAGACTGGACACCTTCTGGGCAGGGCGGGGCAGGGCACAGCTTTGATGTCTCAGCTGAAAGACAAGGTTTGTAGAAGACATACCTCAGCCATGTTCTGAGCACACAGAGCTGGGAGGGGCCGGGCAAAAGGAGGCGGAGTCTCAGAAATAAATAAATAAATATATAACAATAATTACACACCCTGCGGGAACACTTTGCAAGGCTCAATAGCCCCATCTAGTGTACACAGAGTGTGAAAACGCCCCGATACTGAGGTGCAGAACACACACACCTTACGGGACTGTTAGGGTGGTGTAGACTTTCTCCAGAGGTCCAAGATCCAAGTGAAAATCCCTGCCAAAATGAACAAATACCCAAAAAGAGATACCAGAAATGCAAAAAAC
>NW_007884655.1:0-548 GCF_000696425.1 Galeopterus variegatus
ATTTTGGACCATGAGGTAACCTTGGGAATGGAAGCCACTTGTGAGAGCAAAAAGATAGAAGGATCCTGGGTTTCTGTTACCATTCCAACCCTGGGCTGCCTGTCTTTAAATTTCTCGAACATTAGAAAGAAATAGACTTAAAATTTTAAGCCACGCTTTCTTTGTTTTCTTTCTGTTACTTTATAACAAACCTAACCCCAACTTCAAATTTCCTATTGCAAAGCCTATTATTCCCGTTCTTGCACATGATCTGCAGGGGGCATGCATTTAGCAGTTGTGGGAAAGTCTGTAGAAATGATCTCCATAGGAAGAAAAGACACCATCACTTATAGTTTCATGCAACACTTATTGAGCTCCTCCTACTATGTGCAAGGACCTGTGAGTGATTCAAAGATAAATGGATCTCATCCCATGGAGCTTAACTATCAAGTTGACATAGAGCTGGTCAGACAGTTGTGAGTTTCTCCTCCGTCTTGGGCACCCTGTTACCACGACTTTGTTTGTTCATCCATTTGTTCATTCATGCATGCATGCATTTATTCATGCAT
>NW_007884656.1:0-548 GCF_000696425.1 Galeopterus variegatus
CAGTCCAGCAGTATCTCCCCATGCCCTCCCCCTAGCCCTTTGCAACCACCAGTCTGTATTCCATCTCTATGGATTTTCCTATTCTAAATATTTCATGTAAGTGAAAACACATAATGTAACCATATGTGATTGGCTTCTTTCACTTAGCGTAATGTTTCTAACTCATCCATGTTGTAGCATGTAACAGTATTTCATTCCTTTTTAAGGTTCAATAAGAATCCATTGTCTTTATAAACCACTCTTTATCCATTTATTTGTTGATGAACATTTGGAATGTTTCCACCATTTGGCTGTTATAAATAGTGGTGTTATGAATATGCATGCAGAAGTATTTGTTTGAGTACCTGTTTTCACTTCTTTTGGATATACACCTAGAAGTGAAATTGCCAGGTCATATGGTAGTTGTATAATTAACTTTTTGAGGAACCACCAAACTATTTTTCACAGCAATTGAAACATTTTACCTTCTTACCAGCAATGTACAATAGTTGGAATTTATCCATATCTTCACCAATGCTTTTTTATTATTATAGCCATCCTAGTGAGTA
>NW_007884657.1:0-548 GCF_000696425.1 Galeopterus variegatus
AGATGGGCAAACCAAACCCAGGCTGAGACCCTGCCACCTCTTTCCTAATAGAGATGCTCTGAATGACGGCAGAAACAGAGTCAAGGCATATGACGGTTGGGGGAGGGTGGCCCCCAGAGACCCTGTCCCAGTCTGCCCTGCCTAGCTGCCTCCCGGGCCTGGCCCACCACGCTCTCCTGCCCTCCTGCCTCTCACACGCGTGGTGCCCACTCAGGAGCTGGTGCTCTGGGCCCTTCCCTGAAGCCTCTTGCTCTGCCCTCCCCACCCCAAATGACCTCCTTCTGTCCCCAGTTGACGAAGTCCCAGCTCAGCTTAGCATCCCAGGCCATTTGCAGTCTGCACCCAAGATCACCTCCCCTTTCTCTACTACACAGGCCTACCCTGCGTTCACCCACTGGTCATCCAGCTGTTTCTGAGTCCGGCTCTTCCCCACCCCTGCTTTGGTTCATCCTCTTCTCATCTGCCCGGTGTCTCCTGCTTCTGCCTACGAGAACATATCCATCCTCCCAGCCTCATTGCACATCACCACCTCCACGGCATTCCTTCTG
>NW_007884658.1:0-548 GCF_000696425.1 Galeopterus variegatus
TATTGCCGCCGAGTAATGGAAAACCCTAACTACCGTGAACTAAACTAACTGGAATGGGCTTGCTAACAATGCTACTCACTGGTGTGGGCAGAGAATTGGGACAAGTTGTTGAGGAAGATGAGGAGCCAAGGCAGAAAACTGCTGGTAGATGCATGAGTAATAGGTATGTATTGGTTTTCTGTTGTTGCTATAACACATTTTCACAAACTTAGTGGCTTAAAACAACACAAATTTATTATATTACTGTTCTACTTTAGAAGTCCAAAGTGGATCTTGCTGGGCTAAAATCAAGCTGTTGACAGGGCTGCGTTTCTTCTAGGGGATCTAGGAGAGAATCTGTTTTCTTGCCTTTTGCAGCTTCTAGAGACTAACTGCATTACTTGGCTTAAATGCCCTCCCTCCATCCTCAAGCAGGCAGAGTAGCGTCTTCAAATACCTCTAACCCTGACTCCTTTCGGCCTCCCTCTTCTACTTCTATTGATCCTCGAAATTACATTGGGTCCACCAGAACAATCCAGGATGATCTCTCTATTTAAGGGTCAGCTCCT
>NW_007884659.1:0-548 GCF_000696425.1 Galeopterus variegatus
CGGGAGCGCCGCCGCGCTTCCCAAGCGGTGCACTGTAGCAGTGCGCCACCGGGCCGGCCCGCCCTCTCCCTCTTGATAGGACTTCACGTGCAGGCTCATGATGGAGATGAAGACCAGCCAGAGGCCTGCCAGGCCAAGCTATGGATGGTCCAACTGAGGATGTTGGTCACAAGAGAGAAAGACAAGGTGGGAGGACATGGGAGAGCGGTGGGAGGACAAGGCAGCGGTGAGTGTGGAAGGAGGGCTGGGCGTCTGAGTTGACAGGAAAGAACCCTGTCTTCTGTCCTCCTCCTCTCTTTGCAGGCCTTGGGGATGTCGATTTTGAACTCCTTCTGTACACCAGGAGAAGGGACTGCTCGCCAAGCCCAGTTCTATAGCCTGAAACACCTTCCCCCTCTCAAATACCAGTCCTCCACCTCCACCCAGGCAAAGTTTGGCTTACGTGACATCTGTAACACCTTTAGTGAGAGATTTAACATTTTCTCTTACAAAATATTTATGACTATTATTTTATTAGATTCAATTTATTTATTATGACTATTATTTTA
>NW_007884660.1:0-548 GCF_000696425.1 Galeopterus variegatus
TTTTTTTTCAGTGAATCACTATTGGACTAGGGGACTCTTTGGTCATGGCTAGAGAACTGGCCTGAAGACAGAAAACAAACTATACAGTAACCAGATATTTTTCTGGGTCCCCCAGAATTAAGTAGAACCAGTCTTATTTTAAATATTTAGAGATGGTTTTGATCAAAGAAGTATTTAACTGTCTACATATGCTGAACAAACCATCTTTTCTCACTTGGAATCTCCTTGTATAGTGTTTACAAGTTCAAGTCTTCTTTATTCAGACCCTTCTGTAAACCTTGCCTTGTGCTGAAACTGTCTTGTATAGGCCACAGTGTACAACCCTTGATCATCAGGGTAATTTTTTAAGTGTATAACCAAAGTGGTTCATTACAGCTGATGAGCTAGAAAGTATTTTGTTCGGTCTCCATTATTCATTCATATATTCATTCATTCAGTGACCTGGATGTCTCTGGTAGGTGAGTTGTTTTGCTTGAGTCATCCGGGCACTGCTGCATCCTGCACTTCACTTTGCATGTGTCAGAAGCCACTCAAAGACTATTAAAGCC
>NW_007884661.1:0-548 GCF_000696425.1 Galeopterus variegatus
GGTACAAAGAAAATTAAGTCTCATTCTTGATCTTAAAGGTCTTAGAGTTGATGGGAAAAGTAAATTAAAACAATTTATATTTTGAAGTATATAACATGAGGTAATTAATAAAATAATGCATGGAGAACATCTCATTACACAAGACAAGAGCATTTACTTTTACCTTGTGAAATTAGGGAGAAGTGTTATAATGTATGCTTTTTTTTGTATTGCTGTGAATTTCTTGTAGCAAGTATGAATATGTGAAAATAATGTCTAAAGATTAAAAATTTCTCTAGGATTTGGAACATCTATTTTTTCTGCCCCTATCTTAAGTGGTGAATCATCCACATTTCCATATTAGGAGTTGCCAGAGAAAGATGAAATGCTCAACGTAAATTTCATTTGTTAGAATTTATTTGAATAGGATTTTGTCAATTAGGTATGTTTCCATTTTAAATACACGATATCTGTAATTATACAGTTACCACCAACTCAGTGCACAGAATGGCATTCAGTTAGGCATTCAAGAAGAGCAATGTTCTCAGCCATTATGACTATAAAGAAAC
>NW_007884662.1:0-548 GCF_000696425.1 Galeopterus variegatus
AAAAAATAATCTGCAAAGAGATTATTTTATGATATGGAGGTAAAACAATAAGCCATGGATTCTAGAAGATCATAAGGAACTTTGTGTGAGAGTTTTTCCAAAATCTTAAGCATGTCCCAACTTCCTAATTTACTAATTATTTTTGGTTTAACTTTTTAATGCTAATTAATAAGTAAATAAATGATGTTTCTATTTAATATTCTTAAAGGTATATGTGCTGAGTTCAGTAGCTATTCATGTGAAATTAATATGCTTCTTAATTGGTATAAAATTAAGTGAAAACAAATTATAATGTATCTATAGAATATAAAATATTAGCATCTTTAGTCAACCATCACAACATGAAGGTGACTTATCTTATCCAAAGAAATCATGAAATGGTTAAAAGTGAATTCAGGGCAAGGTGGATGAGAACTAAAAACGTATTTACGAAACTGGATTAAAAGCATCTTTTCCACCTGTGCATTTGTCACATAGAAGTTGTCTGGCAAATGTTAGTTTCTTTCTTTACTATTTATTATATGTTCAACTTTTGGCAAAAGGAAACA
>NW_007884663.1:0-548 GCF_000696425.1 Galeopterus variegatus
TTTTATATGTATTTTCTCTCACTAACACATACACAATATAGATATTGCCACTGCTTTGGAATTCACCCTGTTCAATCTGAATTTACCAAACATTATTCAAAGGGTTTCTTGAAAACAAGTGTCCTTATTTTTTATGATTTTCTAGATTTATAAACAAAAATAATATTTATGAGTTAAAGGGGTTAAAGGAAACCACATTCTAAAATTTGTAATCTAATAAATTCAATATTAAATTCGAGTTTAATAGTGTTTTTAAGATTAAAAAATCACATTTTTTTCCTTGAAAGAAAAGGAATATTCCTTTAAGAATATTCCTGGTTTTCTTTCCTTCTTGAAGAGATGTGACTTTTAAAATGTCAGTGATTATCACCACTATCATTTAGTTGAAGACGAACCAATCCCAAGACACTTTTTAAAAAATGCTTTTATGAGTCTGTCTTTGTGACTTTTGAAAGCAGGAGAAAGTCTTAGAAGGTTCCTGGGTCTCTGTTGTGTTGGAATCTTTACCCGAATATAACCGGTGTTACATATCGGTTGCAGTTTCATTT
>NW_007884664.1:0-548 GCF_000696425.1 Galeopterus variegatus
TCATCTCCTGTGTTTTGAAAGTCTCCGGGTGGTTCTTATGCATGCTCAAGTTTGAGTAGTGTTGGTGGTATATAATATGAAAATGGTTTGACTGGGAAAGGTTGTTTAATCAGTGGTGAATTTTTTTCCTGATCCTATGTTGTATTTATACATTATGACCCTTAATAAGAATTTCAGTCCTTTGACATTTTAATAATTTAGGCATCTTTTTTAAAAGTTGATTTCTTTTATTCTCATTATAAAAGCTTCAGAAATTCAAAGAAGTGAAAAGTAAAGTGCAGTTTACCCCTCAAGTATACTTGTTAACATTTTTTCTATTTTTTTTTCTTTTTCCTTTTTTCTTGTGTATTTTATTATTGACAACATTTTAAAGGTATGTTTTATTTATGTCTTTTCTATGCATAATTTTTAAAAACTTCATGTTTTTTCCTGATTGTAGGCATTATATATGATCCCAGTAGAAAAATCAAGAAAATAAGAAAAAGCATAAAACAGAACAAAATCATTCCATATGCTTAGGTTTTGGGGTTTTACATAGTGCTTTTTCA
>NW_007884665.1:0-548 GCF_000696425.1 Galeopterus variegatus
TTTCTTTAAGCACATGAAGTTGGCTTGAACAGGAGCTAGGTCCTCAAGGAAAGATTGCCCTGCTTTTAGTTTGCAGCCAGCTGCTGTCAAGGTTGCCTCTTTCATCCCTGCTGACTGGCCCTTGTGGGGAAGTCTGGAGTGGGTAAGAAAAGAAAGGAGATGGCAAAAGAATAAGGAGGAGTAAAGATTTCTCACCTTGGGAGTCTGGCCATTCTCAGAACTTAGGCTTGAATACAGGGCCACAGTCAGCCTCTGCCAAGCGGTGTCAACAAGTCAACTTGAGTCATTTTACCCAGGCTAGCAGGCATAAAGGACACCGCCTACCACCTGAGTAAGCTGGCGATATTTGTGCATGAGAATGCCAGCTGACTGGCCAACTGTAGGCAGTTATCCAAAATCCAAGGTCACAGCCAAGAAAGTTCTTCTCTTCCCAGAGCCTGGCATCTTTTGGGTTGGCACCATCAAGTCCTGCCTGGGTTTTCAAGGGGGATGTGGCAGCTGCCAGCTAGCAGGAGCCCAAGCCCACAGCTGCTGTCCCTGCCACCTTC
>NW_007884666.1:0-548 GCF_000696425.1 Galeopterus variegatus
TTTGCCAAGCTAAACCTTATGTCCTCTCCACACAGGGAAAGGCTGAGCAAGGCTACTGGGTGAGCTCTGACCTCGCATGTGCTTGTAGGCAGGACCTAAGCTGGATCAGGCCTTGTCAAGGAGACTGGTGCCTTATGTTCATCACTTTTTCAGAGTTCTGCTATTTATGCTTCTAAAATAAACAAAGGCTTGATTACAAAAACAAAAGTAACACAGTGTTTTAAGGAACTGGAATCTGGTTGAGAAAATTAAGATGCCTTTTCATGAATCATGCAGAATCGTGAGTGAGAGAAAAATGACAGTGCAGTTTAAGGATTGTGTAAAGAAGTAGTTAAAAATGTTGCTTATCCAGTAGGACAATGGGTGAGCAGTGGTTTTGATATGGTTTCCATTAAAGAAGAATGAGCTTCTTTCTCATTTGATTCCAAAAGATGATACATAGCACTCTAGGTAAGAGTCTGGACCAAGCCAGATAAAAGAACAAAAGTCAAGCCCTAAAGTACTCTACAAATTTGTATTTTATATTTGTTTATAACTTATATAAATGT
>NW_007884667.1:0-548 GCF_000696425.1 Galeopterus variegatus
GTCAGTAAAAAAGACAAAAAGGAAAAAAAAAAAACCTTTATTATGGAAAATTTCAGACATAGAAAAGTAGAGAGAATAGTGAGGAGGATACTAACATTTATAAAGCAAATGTATTTCACAGGGCCTAGCTTCCAAAGCCCTGTAGTTTCAGGTATAACCTAACTTTTAAAAATTACATATAGAAATGTTAAGCTTGCAAAAGACAGGAAACTTTCCCAAGGTTAAATTCTCTGTTGTAGGTAAAAATTGTAACACAGCAAAATTGCTGGCTCAAAGAACAGATGTCCTTGGTGCAGGTTAACCTATTGATTGATATGTTGAGAAAGTTACTTGATTGTTACATAAACACACTGAGGAAATAGCTGTAGGAAAAGAGTTTGCTAAGAACAAGCTTTTGTTGGTGGATACATTTAACCTTTTGCAAATTGCATTATGTAGTGTCACTTTGTTTACTTCACTGATGTTACTAGTTTCCATTGTTGTTTTTTTTTTTTTTTTGTCTTTTTTCATGACCGGCAACGGGATCGCAACCCTCGGTGTGGCGCCCG
>NW_007884668.1:0-548 GCF_000696425.1 Galeopterus variegatus
TCATGCACTCAGGCTATGTGAGAGGGTCCTACCCATTACCTCAGGCATGGGATGGCTCCAGCAAAACCCCAGGGAGCTGCATAGCCCACTACAGCTTCCTCCAGGGGCTTTCAGAGGAGCAGTGGCAGGATGCTTCTCTTCTGTGGTGCCTCGGGGCCATAAAAACAAAAGAAATGATCCCAGAGAAAGATTCACAGCTAAAACAGCTCCGAGGCTAAGACTAACTGTAATGGAGAACTGGGGAGAAAAAGGAGGTAGATGATACCCACAGGGGGAAAAAAAAAAGGAGATCCCCCAAGAGCGATACCTGTGAAAATTAGGGGAAAATATGCATTCTTCCAATCACAAGCCTAACTAAGTCTGGAAAATTCTGATGGGGCATTTTTATGAACAGTTAAGTTTAATCTGGGCTTCCCAATTACTAAATTCCTTCAGAATACACACCGTTGGATTATGTATACATAATCACTGTCTGCTTAACTAATACGTATTGAACAGCTATGATGTGCTTGACATCATATGGGTATTGGGGATACGACGATGAACAA
>NW_007884669.1:0-548 GCF_000696425.1 Galeopterus variegatus
CCAGGAAGGTCCCAAGTTTCTGGCACAGTGTGCCTGGTTGTAGAAGGGGGGTCTGGTCCCCTTATCCATGCCTCAGGTCCCCAGGAGGGTCCCAAGGCACTGGTGTGGTGTGCCTGGTTGTGGGAAAGGGGTCCAGTCCCTGGCTCTATGCCTCAGGTCCCCAAGGCACTGGCATGGAGTGCCTGGTTTGGGGCGGGGAGTCTGGGCCTCTTCTCCATGCCTTGGGTCCCAGGATGGGCCCCGAGGTGCTGGTGAGCTGTGCCTGGTTGTGGAAGGGAGGTCTAGTCCCTGACTCCATGCTTCAGGGGTCCTGGCTGGCCCTGAGGCACTGTCACAGGGTGCCTGGTTGTGGGAGGGGGGTCCAGTCCCCTTCTCCATGCCTTGAGCCCCTATGCAGGGCCCTGAGGCACTGTCACAGTTTACCTGGTTGTGGGAGGGGGGGTCAAGTCCCCAGCTGCTAGCCCCTGGGTGGGCCCTGAGGCATTGGTGGTGTGCCTGGATGTGGGAATGGGGTCTGATTCCCTTCATACCTCAGGTCCCTGGGTGGG
>NW_007884670.1:0-548 GCF_000696425.1 Galeopterus variegatus
TATTTTAGAAAAGAGTACTTTTGAGTCTAAGTTATTTCTGCCATGGAGGGATGGATTGCCTTCTTAGATTGTAACATTTCTATTGCTTTCAGCCTCTTCCAGAATTCTAGGAAGTAAGTTCCCTGGATAATCCATTAGACTGAAAACATCTCATATTTTACAACCAAGCTAGACAATCTGAATAGAGAAGAGCTTTTAAACAGTTTTTGCAATCTCAGAATCAGGAAGAAGAAAGTCAATCCCCAAAAATGGTTTTAACATCCTCGAACACTATGTACTGAGGAATCTCACACAGTATCTTTTGGTTAGTTCCCAAGTGACACTTTGTGATAAGAACTTTGTACTTCTGTTCTGTTACAGAACAGGGCCATTATGTTCAGTATCTACCTACACTGCTCCCTCCTTTTTTATGTATCTTCTGACTGCATTTTAAAAATCACCTATCTAAAAGAAACCATCCTTTTCTCTTCAATATTTTGAAATAATACATTTGATAAATCAAGCTCTAATGAAACATATAACATTTTCTGCAGCTTAGTAATAAAGAA
>NW_007884671.1:0-548 GCF_000696425.1 Galeopterus variegatus
TTAAACAATCTAAAGCTTTCCCTAATCAGAATCAAAGATATCTCTTTAATATCTTTTCATCTAAATCTACATCTAAAATCAATCTCTTGTCTTTATCTTTCTTTGTCTGTGTTTCTGTCTCTCTCTCTCTTCCTTCCTTACTGTTTATTTGTTGGGGAAGCCTACTCATTTTCCTTTAGCATTTCCCAAGGTCTGGAGTTTGCTAATTTCAAAATGTTCCTCTTTTCTTTTTATTTCCTGTAAATAGTTGAGATTCTGGTTTGATTTTTTGGCAAGACTCTATCATAGGTCATTGTATATGCTTGCATCCGAAGCCACTACCTACATCTATTATTAAACATTGCAAAACAGTGATTCTAATTCACATACTCCTTCTTCACTTATTCACTGAATACCTAACATTGAATCAAATATTTTGTTAATCTACAATAAGGTTTACATAAGAAAAGAGAGATAAATGCTTGATTCTTTTTATTAATTTACTTTGTTCATTTTTTTTTTTTTTTTGTCTTTTGTCTTTTTTCCGTGTCCGGCAACGGATCGCAACC
>NW_007884672.1:0-548 GCF_000696425.1 Galeopterus variegatus
ATATTTAGATATGTGGAAAGCTCCATTCCCCCTGCAACGGGAGATAATGAAGTCTCTCTGTAGATTTCTTTTTTTTTTTTTTTTAAAAAAGATGACCGGTAAGGGAATCTTAACCCTTGACTTGGTGTTGTCAATTCTGTTTAAAATAAAAGGCCTTGGCACTTGGTAGGAATATTTAGATATGTGGAAAGCTCCATTCCCCCTGCAACGGGAGATAATGAAGTCTCTCTGTAGATTTCTTTTTTGTACACTTACACAAGAGCTTGCACAAGGTCAATTTAAATACATCTTGGGGGCTGGCTGGTCAGCTCAGATGGTTAGAGCGCGGTGTTATAACACCAAGGTGGGGGGTTTCAATCCCCCTACTGGCCAGCCACAAAAAATAAAATAAAATAAGATAAAATAAAATAAATACATCTTGATGATGATAGTGATCACCCTATGATTTGAGGTATTCGTGTCAAAATAAATGCCCATAAATGACAAGTAAGTTTATTTTGACATAAATACCTCTTGTTGAAGGAACAATTTAATTGTTTTCACTAACA
>NW_007884673.1:0-548 GCF_000696425.1 Galeopterus variegatus
AAAAAAGAAAAAAGAAAGTTTCAGCAATTGGGTCAAGGTCACTTGTTTAATTGATAGCAGTTGCTTATGGCTCAGCTTCTGACTCCAAAGCCAGACCCAGGCTGTCTGGATCTTCATTGTAATTAGGAGAGCTGCGTCTCCCCACCCACTGCTCATTGACCCACCTCCTCTTTATGGGAGTTAGTTTGTGTCCACCCCTGCTCTTGGTCTCAAGTTCTTCCTTCCTTTTGCATTCAGCCTATTTCTTGTTTTCTCCCTGAGACAGTGGAGCCATGTGTCAGATTTCACTAATTGACACACACTTTCCCACCACACCGTCCTTCAGCCGGTGCAGAGGTGCTGAGGGCCCAGGCAAAGAGAAGCCACTGCTCTGGATTCATGGGAGGAACTCCCAACTCACAGACAGCACGAGTGTTGCCTCCGCTCCAGCTAAAGGAGCAGTGAGAGGTGGTGAAGGAACAAGAGAAAAGAAGCAAAAGCAACATCGATGAGGAGGTCAGCTCAGAACTCTGGGTGAGGACCAGCCTAGACAGCAGATCAGATCCTCC
>NW_007884674.1:0-548 GCF_000696425.1 Galeopterus variegatus
TGGAAGAGGAAAGCCATGACCCAGCCCCTGCCTTCCAGGGGAGATAGATGAAAAAGACCCTATTTAAGTTGTTTCTTAGATCTACTGTTGACTAGGGGTCTTCACGTCTATTGTCTCTTTGATTATCTCATATCAGTTTCCTGGACGCATTTCACAGGCCAGGGAACCAAGGCCCAGGGAATTGAAAGGACTTGCCTTGGATGATGTGGGTTTCCAGTGGTAGCCTCCCCATCCCTAACTTGTCCCCTCTGGACTTTTTTCCAGTGGACCTAAAGGGATGCCTCTGTTTCTAAGGGGCTTCTGTTGGACTAAGAAGACAATTTACGCACAGGTTAATTAGGGCAAAATATGAAATTAGAGTCTAGGGTAGGAGTTGAGCTGCATGAGTAGAAAAAATGTCTTGATGAAGCTCTCCTTCTGGTATTTAGACTAAATGATCTGCAAAATGTGGTGGCCAATAGGAACTATAATGGGCCTAGTTTTACACTGCACAGCAGAATCCACTCTGGCTCATGTAAGTAGCAAAGGAATTTTGAAAAGGGTATTAG
>NW_007884675.1:0-548 GCF_000696425.1 Galeopterus variegatus
TTTGTGAGTATGGACAAACTGACTCTAAAGTACATGTAAAGTGGCAAGGGACCTAGAATAGCCAGCACAGTATTGAAGGAGAAGAACAAAGTTGTAGGACTGATAATATCCTACTTCAAAATATGCTATAAAGATACTTTAATCAAAACAGTGTGATATTGACAAAAGAATAAGCCAATGGAACAGAGAGCCCAGAAACTGACCCACCAAATATAGTCAACTGATCTTTGAAAAAGGAGCAGTATAATGGAGCAACGATAGTATTTTCAACAAGCGTTGCTTGAAAAACTGGACATCCAAATGCGCGTGCACACACACACACACACACACACAAAACACACACACACAAATCTAGATACTAACTTTACAAGTCCATGTACTGTCATGCTGTCTTTAGTAGAATACTGCTCAATTACTACAAAAGGAGACAGGAAAAAGGGGAAAAAAAACTAACAAATCAGGGAGAAAAATAGCAAGATGTTGCCCTTACTTACCTGTTTCAATAAAATATTAAATGTAAATTGTATAAATATTGCTAAGACAGGGAT
>NW_007884676.1:0-548 GCF_000696425.1 Galeopterus variegatus
TGAAAATAAAATTATTTAAAAATATAGTTTCACTGGAAAAAGTTGAACATTTCCTTCAAAAAAAATGTGACTTATTCCTTCACTTTTGGTCTCACAAAATAGAAATTACTGTAGGCATTCAATAAATACAAGCTGAATTTCTTTGAATTGATGTTCTCTTTTTAGTAACATACAGTTTTTAAAGTATTATCTTTATTTTCTTTTTTTCTCACTATTTTCTTTCTACTTAATCTAGGAACTTCCTAAAAGTAAATATCTGGCTTTCCTTTCTGCATTCCACTTTCCTTAGAATCTGTTAAATACCATCATACAAGCCCTTATTATTCACTGGAACTACTTCAGCTGTTTCTACTGAAGTTTTCAAGGCATTAGCTTTTAATTACTATGTCCAGTGCAACCTCTACAATGAGATGATATTTATCTTCCTAAAATTTTAAACATTAAATAAATAAAAGGAAAAAAACAAACAAACAACAACAACAACAAAAAAAAACAAGCAGAAAACCCTGATTTCAGACCCATGCAAGTTTCAGAATGGCATAGCAAAG
>NW_007884677.1:0-548 GCF_000696425.1 Galeopterus variegatus
CCATCTGATAGACCTGCAACCTTGGTTGGTCAAGGTACTTAACCTCTCTGAGCCCCAGATTCCACAGCTGTGTAATTGAGGTAAACTCCCAAAGCGGTTGTGTGAATTTTAGAACTCTTTTCCATAAAACACCTACTACAATGGTTAACACATATTCACTCCCCAATAAGTGATAGCTAATGTTAATGGTAAAATAATACCTTTCAAAAAAAAAAAAAAAGATGTTAGGAAGAAGAATGATTATTCCACAAAGAACTATGTTTTGAAGAAAGAATAGTCAGATGAAGGTGAGGAGTGGGCAGAGAATCATGGGCTGGTCTGCCCGAGACAGTCCCAATCTATGCCTGTGGTCCTGGCGCCATTGTTGATAGCACCCTCTTAAATCTCAAAAGTGCCCCGGTTTGGACAATGAATTTTAGGGTCACTTAATTGCATGTGAGTGGCAAGTGAGCCTTCAGCAGCAGCCGCCCCTCCTCCCTGCCTATCGCATCAACACTACAGTGGTTGCCACTGTGAGTAATTACAATGGCTGCCCTTATTGAGCGCCA
>NW_007884678.1:0-548 GCF_000696425.1 Galeopterus variegatus
TTCATCCCCTTCCTGATTTTGCTTCTGCTCCTTAGCCCTGCCACACCTGACCCAGGGTTCAGGTGGAGATTTTATTTGACAGAGACCTGGACAACCAGTTGTACAACCCCTGCCCCTGTTGGAGGTTTCTTTTGGTGCAATGGAACCCTCCCCAAAACTCTTAATGCCTCTGGTTCCATTCTCTGTCTACCTGTTTCACTGGTCCCTCAACTTACCAGTTACAGCCAAGCAGAAATTATTGCCCTAATTAACCCCCCAGAAAACCAAAAGCGTGCAGTCTTTCTTTCCTTAGTCATCGGGGTGTCCCTAGCCTCCTCTCTAGTGGCCATGGGACTAGGCACAGGGGCTCCTATCCATTCTGTAGACTCCACTAGAGATCTATCCCCAAAACTCCAGGTGACTGTTGAGGCTTCAACAGAGGCCCTGACCTCCCTACAATGCCAAATCACCTGGATAACCCAGGTAGCTCGCCTCACTGCAGCCTCCAAGAGTACCTGCCCCTACCAGATGGTGAGGACACGTCTCCTATTTTTCCTCCACGCCCTCCA
>NW_007884679.1:0-548 GCF_000696425.1 Galeopterus variegatus
AAGAGTAACAAAATTAATAAAGCATTAACTGATTAAAAAAAAAGACTGGTTAAGAAAAAGACAGAGAGAGAACTCAAATTACTAAAATGGTAAATAAAATTGGGGACTTTATAATTTACCATACGAAACCAAAAAGAATGATAAAAGAATAATAAAAACCATGTGTACCAGCAAAGAAGATAACCTAGATGAAATGGACAGATTCATAGAGACACAAAGTACCAAATTGATCTAAGAAGAAATAGAAAATCTTAATAGACCAACGACAACTAAAGAGATTGAATCAGTAATGGAGAACCTCAAACAAGGAAAATACCAGGACCAGAATAATTTACTGGTGAATTTTACTAAAGATTTATAGAGAAACTTTCTATCAATCCTTCCCACACTCTCAAAAAAATATAAGACAAGGATGCTGACTCTCACCAGTCCTATTCCACATAGTGTTGGAAATACTAGCCAGAGCAATCAGAGAAGAGAAGAAAATAAAGAGCATCCAGATTGGAAAAGATGAAGTCAAACTGTCTCTGTTTGCAGATGACATGATC
>NW_007884679.1:6267-6807 GCF_000696425.1 Galeopterus variegatus
CAGTAAATCCTGTCTTTGGAAAGATACAAATAAGAATGCCATGTAGAAGTAAAAGTATAATAAAGATATTTTTGAAGCTTCTGGGGCCTTCCGGTCGAGATGGTGCAATGGACATTCCACAGCATCCTCTCTCCCCAAAATCAACCAACTTACAACTATTAAAAGGCAATGACAGTCAAGGGGGGCCACTAGAGCTCCATGGAACAGAGACCAATGGTGTTCATGAAGGCAGGAGAAGCCACAATGACAGAAAAAAAGGATCACTCCCACCATTGTGAGCCCCAGCAGCCTCAAGTCCATCCCTGGGGAGCACACAGAGCAGGAGCTGGCAAAACCTGCAGCTGTGTCATTCATATGAAGTTGCTTGGAGGTGGCAGGGGAGAGGAGGGCCTTGGGGTCCCTAGGCCTGCAAGAAAACTAACGGGGTTCCCATGGACCTACATAAGAGTGTGGAGCCACAATGACTCAAAAAAGGAGGCGCTCAGAGGCCAGTGAGTCATCACAAGGGAATGATCCACATCCCATCCCATGAGAAACATT
>NW_007884680.1:0-548 GCF_000696425.1 Galeopterus variegatus
AAAAATAGTTTTGTTGTTTTGAGTCTTACATTTAGGTCTTTAATCCATTTTGAGTTGATTTTTGTGTGAGAGAGAGCAACCTAGTTTCAATCTTGTGCATGTGGATATCTAGTTTTCCCAGAACTACTTATTGAAGAAGCTGTCCTTTCCCCACTGTATCTACTTGGTGCCTTTGTCGAAGGTCAGTTGGCTGTAAACAACTGGATTTATTTCCGGGTTCTATATTATGTTCCATTGGTCCATGTGTCTGTTTTTATGCCAGTATCGTGCTATTTTGATTACAATAGCTTTGTAGTATATTTTGAGGTCAGGTAGGGTAATGCCTACAGCTTTATTCTTGTTGCTCAGGATTGCTCTGGCTATTTGAGATCTTCTATTATTCCATATTAATGTTATTTTTATCTGGACACTTTATTAAATTTAAAAAATAATTCTAATAATTTGTTTTAATTATTTTTTTGATTTTATAGATAAAAATCATAATAGAAAATGGTTGCTCTTCTCTTCTCATATCAATATTATTTATTTCCTTTATTTTATAAACAGAG
>NW_007884681.1:0-548 GCF_000696425.1 Galeopterus variegatus
GTTTTTGCTGCCCTGTATCTAGAAGAATGGGTAGTGTCCTCACGGTACAAGATACATAAATGTAGGTCTTACCCAGGGTTGTTCCCTTCCTTTGCAGATGGGTGTCCTCCCAGTCCTGTCCACTTGGGGTTGCTTTCCACTGACTTCAAATAGTTGCTTTTCTATATTTTGTTCACAGTTTATGGTTGTTTATTTATTTGTTTATTTAATTTATCAGCAGTTGGCCAGTAACAGCGATTGAAACTTTGACCTTGGTGTTACAACACTGCTCTATTATACAGATTAATAGTTTAGACTAAAGGAGCCTTTGTAATTTCGACCAGTACTTTAAAAGGATTTCTGCAAGGAAACCAAAGACTGAATGCAAAGATATAAAAGCAAGCCAAACACCAATGTCTCCTACTCCTAAAACCAACTTTGGAGACACTGTGAGAGATAAAAACGATGACGGTCATCAGATCTGATCATCAGTCACCCAGAGAAGGTGACTAAGAATGACAACAGCAGGGCTGGCCCGGTGGCGCACTGCTACAGTGCGCCGCTTGGGA
>NW_007884682.1:0-548 GCF_000696425.1 Galeopterus variegatus
AAAAAGCATGAACATTTGGCTCAGATTTATGTGAAGACTAAATTAAATGCATAATTTGCAACATAACACCAAAATCCAACGTTTAATTTTATGTTTTCTTCAAGTAAGAGCAACATAGCAGGGAGGGGGGAAAAAGCCAGAATCTGCTTAAATTTGTGAATATTCATAAAATATGCTTCAGGCAAAGCTGAGGTGCTTTTAGTTGCAGTGAAGATGCAAGAAGATACCAAAGGATTAAAGTGGTGAGTAGAATTTCACCCCTGAAATCTTCACTGGGGATACAGTTTTTCAGTTGCAACTTTTTAATGTGCAAAACTGAAAACAAACAAGCTGAAATTTATCTGGTCTTCATTTTATATTCTATTTCTGTAACTACCAAGGAACATATGGCCCATCATATTGATTCTCTTATGTGTGTTTTTTGTTCCAAGAGCAGAATGTATTCTCAGTTACATTAATCATTTCAAAATCAAGTTTGTGTTTTGAAATGTAGATTTTATGTAGTCCTTGATGCATTTTGAAAGCATACAATATTGTTTGTCTATGTA
>NW_007884683.1:0-548 GCF_000696425.1 Galeopterus variegatus
GCCAGTGAGTGCACCAGCCATCCCTATATAGGATCCGAACCCGCGGCGGGAGCGCCACTGCACTCCCAGTGCTGCACTCTCCCGAGTGTACCACAGGGTCGGCCCTGTAATAGCCATTCTAATAAGTATGAGGAAGTGATATCTCATTGTGATTTTGTTGTACATTACCCTGATGATTAGTGATGCTGAGCACCACTTAGTATAGCTGATGGCCATTCGTATGTCATTTTTGGATGGTGCTTTCTAGGAGGTGGAAGGAGTAGGAAATGAGCAATTTTTGCTCAATGGGTATGAAGTTTCAGTTATGCAAGGCAAACAAGTTCTAGAGATCTGCTGTACAAAATAGTATCTATAGTTAATGATAAAGTATTGTGTACCTTAAAGTGTAGTAAGAGTGTATATCTCATGTTAAATGTTCTTACTAAACACAGACACACACACACACACCAAAACACAAAAGAACATGAGTATATTTTTGAAGATGATAGATATGTTTAGTGCCTTGACTGTGAAGCTATTACATGTGTAAACATATGTCCAAACTCATC
>NW_007884684.1:0-548 GCF_000696425.1 Galeopterus variegatus
CACTTTAGGTTTAGCATTTGTATTTAGTAGTGGTTTTCAAAATTATCCATTATTAGACATTGTACTTTGTCAAGCCTATGTTTCCTTGACAATGTATTTAATTAATGAGCCTACAATCAATTTATAAAATTTGAGGGTATTTGAAGCAGTTCTAAAGTTTACAGTAAGATATTTAATTGAATAATGCTGTGAATGTAAGTATTAAAAATACATTCCTTCCTGTAAATGGAGGGAAAATGTATTTTACCAAGATGATTTAGGGTAAACTTTATTTTCCTTTACAAATAATAAATATTCATTATGAGAAACTGGGAAATGCAAAAGAGAAAAGGATAATGTA
Source organism: Galeopterus variegatus (assembly GCF_000696425.1). NCBI lineage: Eukaryota > Metazoa > Chordata > Mammalia > Dermoptera > Cynocephalidae > Galeopterus > Galeopterus variegatus. The sequence continues at coordinate 341 of NW_007884684.1, forward strand.
GTGGAACGGATGATGTGTTTCTTTGATTTTAGCTGCAGAACGTCCCAGTGTGCCAGAGCCCACCCAGCCGTGCAACTATGACCTAGAAGCATAGGTGAGTTAATGTTCCCGGAGTCAACTTCACCCAAAGAGGGATGGGAGGTGGTGGATAAATGCTCCAACCTCCAGTCCTTCTGGAAGACATTCTGAGTATTTCTCGGGAGGTTCC
>NW_007884685.1:0-548 GCF_000696425.1 Galeopterus variegatus
GTCTTGGCAAATGATTGGGCCAATGTTTCAATCTAAGCTGGCACTCCTTTCAATGGGTCCCGCTGCTTCTAATGAATGTAGCTAGCCCCCCAGTTTCTTTGTCTATAGATTTTAGGGAATACCTACATTGCAGTACTGTATGAGGGTGAGATGAAACAACATAACATAAAGTACTTAGAATAAGGTGTGGTGCATAATAGACAACAGAATGCTTGTCCCTTTCTCTTTACTTATTTGAGGAAATAGTGACCCAGAAAGAAGACAGGTGCAGAGCCACTGGCCTTATCTATGAGTGACATCTGCAGGAAGCTCAGTGACATTATAATTGGGTTTTTCTTGTGTCAAAGGGACCATCTCTCTCTGAGCTCTGTACATAGATTGATGGATGCACAATCCTTTGCGGAGTGGAGTTGAGTGGTGGGACTAATTGCTTTAGGAAATCTACTATACCTGGGAAACATAAATATCATTGAAAACAAGCAGCAGTGAGAGAAAAAGGAGACACTCTTAACCAGAAATCTCCCAAAGTTCACTCTCTGGCTCCAACA
>NW_007884686.1:0-548 GCF_000696425.1 Galeopterus variegatus
CTCGGCCAGGCCTGTCCTCCTCACCCAGATTGGCTCCTCACTGAGCCTTCCCAATTGCTTGCCCCAGCACGGGGCTTCCTGGGGCCTGCGGGCCAGCTTCCCCTCCCACTCCCTCCGCAGTTCTCTGGTGGGGCTGGTGGCTTGGGGCATCCCTGGCCAGCGTCGGGAGGGCAGGGAAGTGCGGGCCAGGCTGACTGTCACTCCACCGCACCCTGCGCTCCAGCCCCCCGGTAAACTTCCTGTTACTGGGAGGCAGATACCATCTCTACGGCCACCAGTTTGGAAAAACGCCTAACCAATTTCTGGTTAGGAATAGTGTGGTTGGAGCATTCCCAAGTTCGCTTGAACCTGCCAGAGATCTGTCTGTGGGCAGGCACCAGAGTTGGTCCACACCGGGGGGATTCAAAGGTGAACCGTGTGCTGTGGGCTCCTCCCCCGAGTAGCTCATGCTCTGGTGTGGGAGATAAGACAAGTGCACAAATAACCTCAATACCAGGAGGAAGGTGATAAGTCCCAAGAAAGATCTACACAGTGCTACAAAGGCACCC
>NW_007884687.1:0-548 GCF_000696425.1 Galeopterus variegatus
ATTCAGCTAGACTCTAAGAATGATTAAGTGTTGAAAACAAGATACCATGGGACATTGTAGGTTCTCTAGCCCCAGAGATTGTTCAAAATGAAATTGAAAGTAGTTTGACCTGAATGGTTAAGTATGCACCTGTCAAAGCGAAGGGTGGGCTCGATGACTTCCTGAGATCTTTTGAAGGTCTTTGATTCAACAACGAAGCATTCTGTCAAATGCTGTACTGCCAGCCTCTAAAAGGATATACAGTCCTTTAACTGATTACATTTGCTCCATCCCCTCCAAATTTGTAAATGACTTCCTATTCCTCCTGTCCATTCCATATGTTTATTTGGGGTTATGAAAAAAAATCAACTATAATATTCATTTAGATTTCCACACCCATGAGCAACAATTTAGATGAAAATTAAGACACTTGTGGGATTTGAGATTTTAGGTAGTAGCTTTATTGACTTCCTTCTGCAAGGGGGATTCGCCTACTTTAAAATACACCTTTTTTTGTTGTTGTTGTTATTCTTAATAACTTTGCCCACACTGTTCAGAGCTGATTTCTA
>NW_007884688.1:0-548 GCF_000696425.1 Galeopterus variegatus
TAAAAAAAAAAAAAAAAAAAAAAGAACCAGAGAATCTCAGGAGGACTCAGAGACTTTCAAGATCACCAAGTCCTGGCTCCCACCCAAATCTTGAATTCCTTTTGCAATCAGCAAAAGTTGTCTGAACTTCACGAGCATACTTCCTGATGGAGAACTTGTCCCTTCCTGAGCCATACTTTTCACCTTTGCACAGCTCTGCTAGCAAAGTCTCCCTTACACGAAGCTTGGGCTGTCCCCTCTGACTTCCACTCAAAAGGGCCCAGTACCACCACTCGTTGGGGCCCCGTGAAACAAGTCTCATTGCTCCCCAACATGGCAGCCCTCCACATGTGGCATTTGAACATTGTTCCTAGCTGACATGCTCCCCAAGGGCAGAGAATGATGCCATTCCTTCTCTGTTACACCCAGGACAGTGCCTGCCTTAACAGGAGCATCACATATGTTAGACGTAGATGGATGAAAGGTGAATAGTGGGAGAAATGGGCAGGGAGTAGAAGATCAGTGAAGACTGAGATCTCATGGAACATCGGTTCTCTCAGCATAGTGTC
>NW_007884689.1:0-548 GCF_000696425.1 Galeopterus variegatus
GCGCCCGTACCGGACCGGGACCGGCAACGGGATCGCAACCCTCGGCGTTGCCCCCACACCTTGCCCAGCCAGTGAGCAGGAACCGGTCTGTATGTGGGATCCGAACCCTCAGCGGGAGCGCCACCACGCTCCCAAGCAGCGCACTATAGCAGTGCGCCACCGGGCCGGCCCCAAAACTCCTATGAAATTTTTAAAGGACATATTTTACCTTCTAAGGTTTAAATTTACTAGCATTACCCTGTTTTAAAAGTTCCATTATCTTTTTAATCTCAGCTGTATTTGTTTGTGTGTCCTTTTCATATTCCTAATATGGTTTATGTGGTTCCTCTTTTTTTCCTTTAGCAATATTTCTGGAGGTTTTTCAACTTTATTAGACTCGCCAAAGACCTGACTTTGGTCTTATTACTCATTTCTTTTTGTGTCTTTTGTATTTTTTTATGTTCTTATGCTAGCACTATTATTGCTTTCTTTCAACTTTTCAGGAAGCTATTCTGTTGTTCCTTTTATGACCTCTTAAGTTTGATGGTTTATGTGCAAATATTCAGTAT
>NW_007884690.1:0-548 GCF_000696425.1 Galeopterus variegatus
AACCCCCAAACCTCCAGATATATTTGTATATCCCCATGCACATATATAAATACACACACACACACACACACACACACGTATAAAGTTTCTGGAAACTTGCTGTAATTAAGACCACACCTAAAGTATCAATATGAGAATGAAAATATTCCCTACCAGTCTTGCTCTTAGTCAACCACTTTTACTTTTCAGATTCTCCTTGGTGAACTTGACTCCTGGTGAGCTAGGGTACAGACGTCCTTGGCTGTCATGGGCTTGTGGTTCTTTACAGTTAGAAAAGCATTAGGAATTTATCTGTCTCAACCTTGCAAATGTATGGAAGAGAAAATTGAGACCCAGAAAGAGAAAACGACCAGGATTTCTAACTTCCCAGCCAGCACTTTTCCCACTCAAACTATTAAAGTGACAGAAGGGAAAATCACGTGGCAATTTGTGCTTTTAAAAGAGGGAATTTTCGGAGGTAATCTAATTATTCTTATATTTCATTAAAAAAACAAGAAAGAGAAGAAGAGCAAGGCACCAAAATCAGGAAGGTAAACTCTACAGAAAAC
>NW_007884691.1:0-548 GCF_000696425.1 Galeopterus variegatus
CTGTGATTTTGATTTGAATTTCCTGAATGCTGAGTGACGTTGAGCATTTTTCCTTGTGTGTTGGCCATTCATATATCTTCCTTTGAGAAATTCCTATTTAGCTCCTTTGCCCATCTTTTAATTGGGTTACTTGTTTTTTTTTTGCTGTAAAGTCGTTTCAATTCCTTGCATATTCTGGATATTAATCCTTTGTCAGATGTATATTTTGCAAATATTTTCTCCCACTCTGTTGGTTGTCTTTTAACTCTGTTAATTGTTTCTTTTGCTGTGCAGAAGCTTTTTAGTTAGATATAATCCACTTTGTTTATATTTCCTTTGGTTGCCCGTGCTTTTGGGGTTGTATTCATGAAGTCCATGCCCAGTCCCACTTACCTGAGTGTTTCTCATATTTTTTCTTTAAGAAGATTTATTGTTTCAGGGTGTTTATTTAATTCTTTAATCCATTTTTTTTTTGTCTTTTGTCTTTTTCTTTTCTTTTTTTTTTTGTCTTTTTGTCTTTTTCCGTGTCCGGCAACTGATCGCAACCCTCAGTGTTGCCCCCGTACCGG
>NW_007884692.1:0-548 GCF_000696425.1 Galeopterus variegatus
CTCCCTAATACCACCAGCATGAAGAAAGGGGCCCCTTCTCTTACTTCCAATTCAAAACTCCCAGAGAAGTCTGTGATAGACTTGGCTTGGGTCACATGCCTATTCTTGGACCATTCACTATAGCCAAGGGCAAGAAGAATTATAGGCCAAGTTGAGTGAGATCTCCCGCTCTGGCCAAGTCCTTGATCTGGGGCCAGGTCTGTGGGTCTGTAAGATGTTAGCTCTCATTTAAGCCCCAATGCTATTACTTGTGAAGTGTGGAATCCTGGTAGATTATACAACTAGAAAACAAAGTAAAAAAAGTAGAACCTTCCTCTCCTTGAATTTCTAGGGCTCAGTAGTCTATAGATGGCCTTGAAATTCATCAACAACTTTCCAGTTTCAGAAATGCTGACCAGTTTCTCACTTTAGCATGAACGTCCTCCCCAGTGGCCAGGATTGCACAGTCTGTTTGCAAGATGTTGGAAGAGTTGCAAAGGTACAAAGAAAGGACCTTGGAGCTCTCAGGTGACCCTGCCCTCTTCTTCTGCCCTGTAGGTTCCCAAGGA
>NW_007884693.1:0-548 GCF_000696425.1 Galeopterus variegatus
GCACTTTTTGAAGTATCCTCAAAGTACGTATATAACATACATATAACTTATACTAGACAGTTAAGTAATGCTATTAGACAGTATAGATTAAGAACAGAGACAAACTGTGATAATGAATACTGTAATTACTTAGAACATACGATCAGTCTGAGTTCAGAATGTTTCATGGAGAATGTGAGCCTAACCCAGCCCTTGAAGAATGGCTGAGATATCACCATTCAGGGAGGAACAGAAGAGCCCAGCTGCCAGTATGAATAAGTGGGACCGTGTGAGGAGAGAGTTATGTTAGGAATTAATGGGAAATAAGGCTGTGAAAGCAGCAGGATTCAGGCTACAAGAGGAGTCAGACCAATTGCAATGCCAGACCAAGTAATCTGGCCTATAGACCAAGATCATAAGCCAAAATGCTTTCAGGAGCCAGTGAAAATTTGAAGTGGCCAAGATTAAGACTTGGAGGACGGTGGAGACTGTGGGGTTCTGGAGAGTATAAAGGTCTTCAGATGCAAAACATATGAATCACCAGGCTCTCCAAATAAAACATGCCTCCA
>NW_007884694.1:0-548 GCF_000696425.1 Galeopterus variegatus
CAGTGTAATCACAAAGAAAAGGCGACCAAAAAAACAAGGTTGGGGAAGTTTCCTGGAAGAGGCAGCCTTGGAACAGAGCCCTGGAAAATGCAGAGAGAAAGAAACATGAGACATAGGGGAAGAGTTAATTTTGTATGAGAAAACATTGATGAGCTGGTTAATGATTAAGAACAGAATGTAGAACAAAACTTTTTAGGTAACCTACATGCATCTTTTTTTTTTTTTTTTTTTAGACCGGCCACACCGCGCTCAGCCAGTGAGCGCTGTGAGCGCACCGGTCATCCCTATATAGGATCCGAACCCACGGCAGGAGTGCTGCTGCACTCCCAGCGCCGCACTCTCCTGAGTGAGCCACAGGCTCAGCCCTACATGCATCTTAACTAAAACATTTTTTAATGTGACTACTCTCATTGGTGTTTTTTTTAAAAAATTTTTTGACTAACCAAATATCTATTAATATAAGGATTATGAAGAAAGAAATTACAGAAGAAGAGAAATAAATTAACAAATGTCAAAACAAATCTAATTTCACTGGTAATTAAAAAAGA
>NW_007884695.1:0-548 GCF_000696425.1 Galeopterus variegatus
AATACTGCACCGACTGGGCCAATGGCTGAGGTAGGGCTGGGTCTGGAGCTCCCAGACCCCTCAAGCCCATTCACAGACTGGGTCATAAACCCTTCACATGCCAGGCTGGGTCACCAGACCCCTCCACACCAGGCTGGGTAGCCAGACACCTTCACGCAGGTCTATGAGTTAGGCAGCCAGCCACACAGTCCTTGAAAGCTGCAGGTCTGGAACAACGTGGCCATGCAGGGCGGGCGCCCAAGGCAGTAAAACACCTGCCAAAGTAGTGCCGCCTTGCAGGCGCAGGTTCTCCACCCACATACACAATGTTACCAAACGACCCTGAACTGGCTCCGAGGAGAGGGGAGCCTGACCATATTGTTCCATTTTCCCAACAATAGGTAAAAACCGGAACTGGAGAAAAATAATAGCAAAGAAAAATATGGGGAAAAAACAAAATGGAGCCAGGAATTATGCTTACAGCTCTTATCATTATTCCTAAAATTTTGGGACAATTTTGCATCTATGCATCCTATAATTGTGTGAGGCATTGGGGCAATAATGTATAA
>NW_007884696.1:0-548 GCF_000696425.1 Galeopterus variegatus
AGAGAAGTACTGTGTTCATGAACGGTGAGCCTCAAACTGTAAACTATCCCCAAATTGATCTGTATGTTTAAAGCAGTTTTCAGAAAGGTTTTTGTAGATGTAGTCGAGATTACTCTAAAATTTAAATGGAAATACACTGACTCAAGGATAGCTGAAATAATCTTGACAAAGAATATAATGGAAGGAATCTCTGTACCTGATATTAAGCTTTTCTAGTTATAGTAAACAAGAAAGTGTATCATGGCATAGAAATACAAGCATAGATCAATAGAAAAAAATCCCCAGAAAATCCAGAAATAGACAAACATAAATCCCCACTGATTTTTGACAAAGGTTCAAAAGCAACTCGATGGGTGAAGGATAGACTTTTCAACAAACAGTGCTAGAGCAACTGTATAGACATAGGCAAAAATTAAAGCTGGCTAGCTCAGTTGGTTAGAGTGTGGTACACCAAGGTCCAGGGTTCGATCCCTGTACAGGCCAGACACCAAAAAAAGAAAAGAAAAGAAAAGAAAAATCTGGCTAGGCAGAAATTAAAATGGATCACC
>NW_007884697.1:0-548 GCF_000696425.1 Galeopterus variegatus
GTGAGCCACGGGCCAGCCCGAAGCCAGTGATTTTTAACTAAGAAATCCAAATTTCTTTTTTCTCGGTTTGATTTTTGCCTTGCCAGTAAAGTTCCATTAACAAGTTGTTCTCTTGAAACTGTTGATCCAGGTATATTGGAACAGTTGAGTCAAGACCATAAGACCTTCTTCCTGCCCTGTTCCTTAAGATAACATCTCTCACACTAATTTTTGCTTAAGATGTTTTTCAGGACCCTTGGTGTTAACTTCATTCAGTAGAAGCCAGTTCAAATTGGCCATGCACACAGACCTCTCTTCTGAGCTTGTCCAGGTATCTGGTGAGTAACCTTTTTTTTTTTTTTTAAAGATGACCAGTAAGGGGATCTTAACCCTTGACTTGGTGTTGTCAGCACCACACTCTCCCAAGTGAGCCATGGGCCAGCCCCTTGGGTGGGTAACCTTTTGACATCATAGGGCTGTAAACTCCACCTCCAGATGATGCTAACAATGCCATTTTTTGAACACGTGACCGTGAAGAGGCTTGCAGACAGATTATGCTTGTACAGATC
>NW_007884698.1:0-548 GCF_000696425.1 Galeopterus variegatus
CATCACACAAGCATTGTTTCTGCGAGAAAAGAATCTGCTAGTTACTAGGTAAAGAAATTGTGGTTTTTCGTTTCCAATTGGTTTTATGATGAATTCATTGGAGAGGGTTTCAAACAGGGAATTTGCTTCATTCCTTACTCATTTCTCTACACCATGGTCATGCTCATGCGCTGGCTTCCTCTTCTGCAAGTAATATCATAGAGCTCTTCAGAGTTATTTATAGCATTTTTAAATTCCCTTTTCTGGTTTGTCGTCCATTGCCCCTACTATCAGCTTTTCTATTATCCTTAATCTTTCAACACACCTTTTATAGGATGAGCTTTGTCTATCTTCTGGGTCCCTCGAAAGTCTGGGAAACAGAATATGGAGCAGTGAGCAGATGTGAATACCAGGTGTTTAATTTAGCCTGCCTTTTGAGGAGAGATGTACTCCATAGGCCTCTTGAGCATCTGTTGGGTTAGACCATTTGAAATTTCCATTCGTGTACGTCAGAAGTGATCAAATATCACCAGTTTTGTGTGGCTCAACCCAATATAATAATAATTATT
>NW_007884699.1:0-548 GCF_000696425.1 Galeopterus variegatus
TGTACACATACTCCTTATGATTTCATTTATATAAAGTTCAAAAACAGTTAATCTACGGTGCCAGTATTCAAGATAGCAGTTACCTGTGAAGTGTAAGAATAATGGTGGGGACTGGGGTAAAGAAGCCTCCGGGTGCTAGTAATGATCTCATCTTTAATCTGAGTGAGGGTTACATAGATATAGTAACTTTTCTGAAAATTCACTGAGATATAAACTTATGTGCCTTTTCCTTGTATATTATACTCCAAAAGAAGAAAAATGGTAAAAGTGACCCTTTAAGAAACTACATGAAACTAATTCAAATGTGTAAAAATACTGAAAAAAAACCTGAACCCTGTCCTGTCCAAAGGTTGCAGATTCAAATTAAGCCAATTATATTCAAGATGTAGAATATAGGAATCAGCTGGCAGGTAGAAGAAATGTTATGGGGAGAATTTTCAGTATATGTGTCTTATTTCCCTAGAATTATGTCAACATCATCCTCACGTATTAAAATCCTAAATTTAAAAACCAAATGTAATTTTCACAGTTTTGAAGTATTGCTTTAG
>NW_007884700.1:0-548 GCF_000696425.1 Galeopterus variegatus
TAAATGAAACTTTTTAATTTTCTAAATTTATGTACTAAGTAGGTAGAAAAACAAATTTAAACATAAAGTAAAAGTGTATTTTTAAAAATTATTAAGTAGATTCAATTATAATGGCAATAGTTTTTAATGATTTTTTTAACTAACCTTTATGCTAGAATTGGTATTCAGGTAACAATAATTCTCATCAGTAATGATATTGGCCTAAATTATTTTTACCCTTGGCAAATAAAATTATGGAATTCTAAAAGCAATCCTTAGGTTGATGGAGAAGGTGGATGACATAGAAAATCTGGTTCAAAATTACAAACGAGCTATTATTAAGTTTCTCAAAATATCACTGATTTGGTTTTAATTAAATGAAATAATTTTTCCCAAGTTTTATGTATGTGTGAAAGAAAAAAACATGTTGCAATATTACAAAATAAATATAATTTCCTATTATTTATTCTTTTGTTCTATTTCCTCTGATATCTTAATTGTATAATCTAAATTCCAAGGTTAAAATCAATACTTCACATCTTCAGAATTATTCTTTTGTGGGGTAAAAG
>NW_007884701.1:0-548 GCF_000696425.1 Galeopterus variegatus
GTTACGGCTGGTGAGAGAGTCTGTGTGTGACATTCATATGGGACATTTAGGAGAGATAAATATTTCATAAGTACCAAAGTGGCTAGATCTGAACATCACAGGCTTCAGGGAGACTAAAATTCTAAAGTTACTCAGGTGTGTTTTGTTGATTTCCCTCAATGCACACATATTCTGAGATATCGTTTTGCAAGGATCTTCATTTTAAATAATATCCATACAGAATTTCAATTGCAAATGTTTAGAAACTAAACTCCTGCCTGTTCCCCTATTTAATTAACCCACGCAGTCACATCTATAATCTCTGTGGAGCTGGGATGACTTTCTTCCAAATATGGACATAATAAAGTTCCCCACAGTTCCCATGCCAGCCATATAGTCCTGCTGAAATATCTTCTTAGAGCATTTATAGATTTTTGTAGCTTTTCCCTGGTTTATGACCATCCTAGAATAAAATCCAAGTTCAAAAAAGGATAAAGCGCAATATGTCGACAGGTACAGACATACCTACCAAGAGCTAGTCTCAGTAACGAACGGTGTACACTTCCAGG
>NW_007884702.1:0-548 GCF_000696425.1 Galeopterus variegatus
TACTGTATATAATTAGAATCTAATAGGAAGAAAATAGTAATTAGCCAGAATTAACTGAACAAACGCAATCAGGCAAATAAAGGTTATCCTCAGGAGAGGACCCTTCAGAGTTCAAACGCACGTCCTATAATTATAGAGAAGCCCCAGTAATTAAGGGTAATTTTTTCCCTGCATCGTGCTGGAAGATTTTTTTTTTTTTTTTTGCTGAGTGGCAGAATGAATCTGGCCAAGACCTAAAAAAAAATCAAGAAGTTCATACACACAGATCCATGGGAATAGGAAAAGGGCAGCAGACCCAGAGGCTAAAATTCCAAATGCAAATACCAGCAAATGAATCAGCTGTGTGACTTTGGGTGAGTCATTTCCCCTTTCTAATAATAATGATAATAGTAGCTACTATTTATTGAGTGTCTCCTATTATGCTAAGTACTTTCCATATATTATCTAATATAATCTTTATGTTCTTAGCCGCTGGATAAATATCCTTCCTTTTTCATTTGCTTTAAAGCAGAAATCTTTCTTTTCTGCTTCATAAGATTAAACCAGAC
>NW_007884703.1:0-548 GCF_000696425.1 Galeopterus variegatus
AAACTAGATCGGTTAGTGACTGGCTCGTCAGCTTCCCTCTCAGTTAAGATCTGAATGCAGAAAGGGTACATTTTATTTTGGTTTTATATTAGCATAAAACATAACTCATTCTTAAGAGGCGTTGTATGTGCCCAGACTCCTATGTCTAGAAGAGAAGAGGACTGTTAAGGACACTGTAGCTCACAGAATTGTTGGTTTAAATGTTCATAATTTTCATGCCAATGTAATTCAAAATACTTCAGAAAAAGAAAATAAAGTAGGTTATCAGGAGGAACGTGCTTATTCAAGTACAATTTCATATTTACTAATCTTCAAGATTTCAGATTTTTCTTATATTCTATATGGATATGGGGGGTGGGAAGAAAAAAGACCACGCTTATTGAATATATGTATTATGTGCTGAGAACTGAGCTAGTAATGTTATATATGGTGGCTCATTTGCCAGGAGCAAAATAATAATAATAATATTGATGATTTATAAGACTTGAATACTTAAGGAATTCATATTGGTTTTTAAAATTCTAAAACCTGAATCAGAATATAATTAA
>NW_007884704.1:0-548 GCF_000696425.1 Galeopterus variegatus
TTAGTAAGGTAAGGCTAATTTTAACAAAATAAAAATATAATGGTAGAGTCAAAGGAAGGCATTAGTGACCATCTGAAAACACTGAACATCTTCAGAATTCTTTTTTTTTTTTGTCTTTTTTTCGTGTCCGGCAACGGATCGCAACCCTCAGTGTCGCGCCCATACTGGACGGGACCGGCAACGGGATCGCAACCCTCGGCGCTGCCCCTGTACCTTGCTCAGCCAGTGAGCAGGAACCGGTCTGTATGTGGGATCCGAACCCTCAGCAGGAGCGCCACTGCACTCCCAAGCAGCACACTGTAGCAGTGCGCCACCGGGCCGGCCCCATCTTCAGAATTCTTAAAGTCCTAGTCTGTCCCCATCTCTGCAATCCCACTGACATTACTTTGGTTATCCTAGTGTTGTTCTGGAGTGGGGGGCAAGAAGGAGGGGAACCACTAAACTGATGATTGATATCCTAAAATAATCTTAGCTATAATCTCAGCTTGTCCGTGGTGAGCAACGGGATTTATTTCGCTCACCTGCCATTTCTTACCTTAAATACTTCC
>NW_007884705.1:0-548 GCF_000696425.1 Galeopterus variegatus
TGTGTGAAAGATCAGTTGATTATATGTATGTGAGTCTGTTTCTGTATTTCTGGGCTCTCTTATCTGTTTCAATTATCAGTTTGTTGTTTCACCAGTACCACACTGTTTTGGTTACTGTAGCTTTATAGGAGGTATTAAAATTGGGTAGAGTTAGTTCTCCAACTTGGTTCTCCTCTAATATTGTGTTGGCTATTCTGGGTCTTTGGCCTTTTCATATAAACTTTAGAATCAGTTTGTTGATATTCACAAAATAACTTGCTGGGATTTTGATTGGGATTATGTTGAACATATAGATTAAGTGAGAAAAACTGACATTTTGACAATATCGAGTTTTCCTAGCCATGAACATGGAATGTCTCTCCATTTATTTAGTTCTTCTTTGATTTCTTTCATCAGAGCTTTGTATTTTTTCGCATGTAGATATTGTACACATTTTGTTAGATTTATACATAAGTATTTCATTTTTTATGTACTTAGCAAGTGGTATTGTGTTTTTAGTTTCGAATTCCATTTGCTCATTGCTTGTATATATGAAAGCAATTGACCTT
>NW_007884706.1:0-548 GCF_000696425.1 Galeopterus variegatus
TATATATACCACAGTTTCCTTATCCAATCATCCATCAATGGACATTTAAGTTGGTTCCATGGCTTGGCTATTGTAAACAGAGCTGCGATGAACATGGGAATGAGGGTATCCCTTCAACATGATGATTTCCATTCCTCTGAGTATATACCCAGAAGTGTGATTGCTGGATGGTATGGAAGATCTGTCTGTAGTTGTTCGAGAAACCTCCATACTGTTTTCCATAGTGGTTGTACTAATGTACAGTCCCATCAACAGTGCAGGAGTGTTCCCTTCTCTCCACACCCTTGCCGGCATTCGTAATTCACCATCTTTTTGATTATAGCTAGTCTAACTTGGGTGATATGGTATCTCAATGTGGTTTTAATTTGCATTTCCCTGATGACTAGTGATGTTGAATATTTTTTCATGTACCTGTTGGTCATTTGTACGTCCTCCTTTGAAATAATGTCTATTCAGCTCCTTTGCCCATTTTTTAATTGGGTTATTTGTTTTTTTTTTTTTTACTGTATAATTGCTTGAGTTCCTTGTATATTATGGATATTAATCCC
>NW_007884707.1:0-548 GCF_000696425.1 Galeopterus variegatus
TTACTCAAAGCCCATCTCTTCTGAGCAGTGAGAGGCCCCAAAGTGGTTAACTTCCCTTGGGGACGCTCAAGTGAGAGCCATCCCTTCCTCAGCAAAGTAATGCCAGATTGGGGCTCTCTTCCTGCATTTATTTTCCAGACTAGGAAGTTACAGGAAGAGAACAAAGGTGGGGTTATAGTTTAACAGTATGGGCTGGTAACTTTCAGTGAAACAAGCCAGACGACATTCCAGTGAGGCAATTAGGTGGTCTTAACAACACAAGCTTGATCTTAGCAAACATTCCTTCTTATAGTAATTTCTCAGTATCTTTACATAACAATCAGTAACTAGTCTGTCTTTGAGCCAGCAACCTGCTGTGCCACAATTCTTATCTTGCAACAGAGACTTATAGCCTGAGGAAAATTTCCTGTCCTTGTAAGGTCAATATCTGAAACTGCAAGGTTTTGGAAAACCAGGCCCTGTGAAGTACATATGCTTTTTAGTATATTCCCCCGTTTTATTTATTTAAAAGAAAAGCAAAACTATAGATCAGGTTGGCATAGTTAAGA
>NW_007884708.1:0-548 GCF_000696425.1 Galeopterus variegatus
GAATCATTTGTTTTTTCATTTGAGCTTAACCCATCTGCCAGTTTAAAAAATGGGTTTATCTTTTTAGATAAACCTTAACAAGTAGATATTATAGTGAATGGTCTGTTATGACCTAATTTGTTAATGCTCTATGTTCAGCAAACATTTATTGAATGTCAACTTGTATCAGGCATTATGCTACGTGTTGGGCTCTCAGAATAATAAATAACACTTGGTTCCTGCTCCCTGGGGCTTTACTGTTTGGTAGGGAGACATACATGTGCACAGATGATGTCATTATAATGCAGGAAGTGTTTTGGCAGTGTTTCGCATGGGATAACAAAAGCCTAGGAAAGACATCCTAACCTGCCTCTGGTAAGGATTGGGGGGGGGGGTTAGGTCATTTCCCGGAAGATAATGTGGATGAATAGCTGCTGGCCAGATAAAGAAAGAGAGGAAAAGGGTGTTACACACAGCAGAAATAACATGAACAAAGGCAGAGATTGTGCAACAGTCTAGTCTTTGCAGGGAATTTTGTAGTTTTGTATCGCTAGAGGGTAAATTGCAAC
>NW_007884709.1:0-548 GCF_000696425.1 Galeopterus variegatus
TATCCTTAAAAAAGGAAGGCTAAATTAAGACATTACTAAATACACAAAAAATAGATAATTTTTCAAGAGCAAACATACATCCTGAAATGATAAAGAGAGTCTTTTAGGTGGAAATAAAAGGACGGTAGAGAGTAACTAGAATCCACATGAAAAAATGAAGTCTGCTGGTAAAGTTAACTACATACGTAAGTATTAAAATGGTATAAATATATTTTATACTGAATTTTTTCTCTTATCTGATTTAAAAGATAATTGCCTAAAGCAATGACATATATTAATGGATGTATCATGAATAAAGATATAATTTGTTTGAATAAAAGCACAAAGTAGGAGGTGGAAATAGAACCATATTAGAACAATTTTTTTATTATATTACTGAAATTATGCTGGAATTAATCCAAAAGACTTTTATGTTTTAAAATATAAATCGTAATACCCATTACAAAAATAAAGAAAATGACTAAAGAAACTTAACAAAAAGAAAAATATTTAAAATGGTATTTCAGAATATATCGATACAATACAAAAGAAAGAAGTAATGGAGGAAG
>NW_007884710.1:0-548 GCF_000696425.1 Galeopterus variegatus
TTGGTTTCAAATGTAGCATTGTAACTATAAAGATAGATCATAACTAAAGATAAAGCTCTACAGAATTTATGAAATTACTGAAAGAGAACATAGAGAAAAAATATATTTGGGGAAGAAACTTAAAGAGTGATATTATTTAGAGTTTAAGAACAGCAAAGAAGAGCACACAACAGTGACAAGAGAAGCTATGTTCACAAAGGTAGGAAGATAAATAAATTAATTATTAAAAAACTTTAAAAAGAAAGTATTTAACATGATTGAGTGATCAACGCTAATAAATTGAAGAAATAACTGAGGATAAAATTTAGAAGAATTATTTTTATCCGATTTTTAGGGAAAAAATATTAACCTATTAAAAAGTATTTTCGGTACCAAAAGATATAATGTCAGATTTTAAGGGCTGTCAAATGAATTCTAGATTTAAGTAAGTATAGCAAGTGAGTGTATGATCCTGTTATTGTAAGATTGGGTATAACAAGAAGAAGGCAAGAAACAAAACATATGTAAAACTTTAATTGGATAAACAATATTGGAGCATGTTCATAGGC
>NW_007884711.1:0-548 GCF_000696425.1 Galeopterus variegatus
AGCCCCAGCTGAAGGCCTAGCAGCTCCCAACCCTTCACCCTGGCAGTGCTCCTCCAAGGCCCAGGTTTCCAACATTTCCATCCAGTGGCTGGATGGCGGGCACCACTATGCCCTGACCTGGGAAGGCAGGAACCTCCAGCAGGTGGGTGCTGAAGGAGGCGGGGCCTAACAGGAAGGAGGGTGCAGCAGAGCAGTACCTGGGACCCAGCCAAGAGCATTTGCCTAGGGGAAAATCCACACTTGGTAGTTTTCTGGGGTGGGTGGAAATGACAGAGGCCAGAGCTCTGGACTCCTTCCCAGACACCTGGAGCTTTGGGAAGAGGCCCACCCTGATCTGGGGGTGGTGCCCCCTCCTGCCTTGGCTCAGTCTGCACAGGGGCAAGCTGGGGACATTTGTGTCTATAATGAACCCAACTGAGAGGAAGGCAGGATCCAGGTAGTCCACACTCCTGTGAACCTACTCCACGAGCTCAACTTTGCACCCAGCGTTTGCTGGGATGCAAACTAGGCAATCACCTGCCCTTCAGCTCCCCACGCTGGACCAGGGC
>NW_007884712.1:0-548 GCF_000696425.1 Galeopterus variegatus
TTTCATTCGTTTTTATAGCTGAGTAGTATTCCATTGTGTAGATATACCACATTTTCTGTAAAATACATATTTAAATCATCTTTATTTACAAAATACTATCCTGAGAATTATAATTCCATTAAGCATTAATTTGAGCAAAAATAGTAGATACTTAAGCTGAAAATGAGGGATAAGTCAAAACTATTTATGAAGAGAGACCAAAAATACCATCAGGTTTCTTGCTGTGCTTCTGGATTTCAGGATCATGCTCATTTGAGCGCAGAACCGACCCTGAAGGGAACTCACCCCTACTTTCAGCATGTGGGGGTAGAGGTGAAAATCCAGCTCTTAGAGGAACATAAGGAGGAAAACCCCTCAGTGAATAGACATTTCTCATTGCAAATGGAGGTGGTGGCTGGACAGGGAAAGCCCTTGGGAGAAAATAATTTTGAGGAGCTCCAGACATACTTCCTGGAGGAGGTGGAGGAATAGGAGGTTCTCTCCTCACGAAAGGACCCCTCATAGCCACTGGAAACAACGGACCTCTGACTGCAGGAAAAGGTGGAGGA
>NW_007884713.1:0-548 GCF_000696425.1 Galeopterus variegatus
ATTATCCCCTCCCCCCAGCCCCTGGCAACCACCTTTCTATTTTCTGTTTCTATGAGTTTGACTACTCTAGATACTTCATGTAAGTGGAATCATGCAGTATACGTCTTTTTGTGACTGGCTTATCTCCCTTAGCATAATGCCTTCAAGGCTCACCTGTGTCATAACATGTGTCTGGATTTCTTTACTTTTTAAAGCTAAATAATACTCCACTGTATGCATATACCACATTTTTTTATCCATTCATCTATTGATGGACATTTGCACTGCTTCCACCTCTACGCTATTGTAAATAATACTGCAATAAAAATGGGGGGGTGGTAAATATCTCTCTAGGATTTTGCTTTCAATTCTTTTGAATATATAATCAGAATTAGGATGCCGAATCATACGGCAGTACCATTTTTAATTTTTTGATGACTGTTTTCCATAGAGGCTGTGCCATTTTACATTCTCATCAGTGGTACACAAAGATGCCAGTTTCTCTGCATCCTCACCAGCACCTATTATTATTTTCTGTTGTTTCATTTGTTAGTTTGTCTTTTCATAGT
>NW_007884714.1:0-548 GCF_000696425.1 Galeopterus variegatus
TCTGTTCAAAACACTATCAGGCAATTCTGAGAAATGAATGGAAAATGAATAAAAAAGAATACTTCATGACATTATATAAAGAGGTCTTCAAATTCTGAAGTTCAAAAACCTGTTCATTGATCTGGGGCCCTTTTACCTTGGGTACACCTAGTATCCTTTGTTTTGTAGTGTGTTTGTGTACACATTTATTTACCCTTCACGACCATTAGCTTATTGAGAGCAGTAACTGTGCATTTGTTATTTTTCTAACCCCTCTCACACTTCTTTCCAGTACAGAGGCCAGTTCCTTGCTGGGCGTGACTGAGTATGTATGAATAAAGTTTGCTGCTCACCCAAGTGAAAGCTTAAAAATGTACTCTTTTTTTGGGTGGGGGGTATCAACTTTATTAATATAGTTCATAGACTGCACGATTCTCCTATTTTAAGTATACAATTCCTGTGTTTTTAGTATATTTACAGAGCTGTGCAACTTGTCGTCATAGTCAATTTTAGAACACTTTAGCACCCCCCCAAACCTCTAACCCCTTACTATTTATCTATCACCCCCC
>NW_007884715.1:0-548 GCF_000696425.1 Galeopterus variegatus
GTCTTAGGGGCATTCTGTGTACCTAGACCTTGGGGTGTGGCTTCACTAGCTTTCTGACTTCCCCCACACATCCCATCGTCTGCATCACAGTCTACTTTCTTTATGTGGAACTCATGGTGAGAGAGAGTTTCTCTCACACCTAGTGTTAAAACAGCCCTGCTTTGTATCACTGCAGGATCTTGGGTTAAACTGAAGTAAACATAAACATAAATTTAAAAAGTGAAGTTTCTAGACAAAAATTTCATGAAACTGGTTCTATGTAGAATATGTATAAAAATTAAAAATTAATAAAAAAGAAAAACAATCTAAAAATGAGCAAAATGTAGAAACTTTGCTTAAGAAGATGTGTGAATGACCAACAAATACATGGAAATGTTTCCTTTGTAATTAGCCATCAAGCAAATTAAAGTTACAATCAAAAAGATATCATTTTATAACAATTTAAATTTCTAAATTATTTTTTTAAAAATTTCCATCAAATATTGGCATGTGGGTGGAGAGAATGGTACCCTCATTCACAGCTGGTGGTAAAGTGCTCTAAGTTTGAA
>NW_007884716.1:0-548 GCF_000696425.1 Galeopterus variegatus
TCTTCTGGGACACCCATAATTCAAATGTTTGTGTGCTTGAGATTGTCTGCTAGCTCTCTTACATTTTCTTCATTTTTTTAAATTCTTTTTTCCTTTTTCTGTCTGCCTGGATTATTTTGAGAAGACTATCTTCAGGACCAGAAATTCTTTCTTCTGTTTGTTCTAGCCTGCTGCTTAAACTATCAGTTGTGTTTTTTATTTCATTGAGTGAATCTTCCAGTTCCATGAGTTCTGCTACATCTTTCTAAAGGTAATTAATATCTTTGTAAATTTCCTCCTTCATATCCTGTATTTTTTTTCTCATTTCATTATGTTGTCTCACTGAGTCTTCTCATATCTCAGTGAGTTTCCTTAAGATTGTTGCTTGGAATTCTTTTTCAGTCATTTCAAGAGTTTCCTGCTCTATAGGGTCTGGTATTTGAGAATTACTGTACTCTTGGTGGTGTCATATTTTCTTGGGTTTTTGTATCTCTGCATCAATGCCTGCTTATCTGGTAGAGCAGTTGCTTCTTCTATTACTCTGGAGTGGGCTTTTAGGAGAGAGAAGT
>NW_007884717.1:0-548 GCF_000696425.1 Galeopterus variegatus
GGAGGGGAGGGGAGGGGAGGGGGCTAGCGAGGAATTGGTCAGTGGACACACAGAATGATGACGTATTATAATGATGAATAAGCTAAGTATCCTGGTCTACTGCCACATATTCTACACAACTATTGAAAGTCAACTTTGTACTGCACATATATGTATATATAATAAATTATCTTTCAAAAAAAAAAAGGCCTCCTGCAAAGTAAAAACATGGTCGTTAAAAGTAAATAAATAAATAAATCCAAGGTTGGAAGATAAAGATATTTTCCAGAAAGTAACTAAAAAGATAAAGATGTAGACATTAGAAATCAATGTAGGAGATCCAACATCAGCCTAATAGGAATTCGAGAAAGAGAAGGCAGAGAATACAGATGGGAGGAAATTATCAAAGAAATAAAGAATTTTGGAGCTGGAGGACACAGTGTCCAGGTTGATAGGGCTTGATGGGATCCACCATCCTGGAGGCAAAGAGACCGCCAGGTTAGAACAGTGAGGACAAACATGAGGACCTAAGTTTCCACAATGGCAGGGGTGGGGACAAGTGCGACACT
>NW_007884718.1:0-548 GCF_000696425.1 Galeopterus variegatus
AGACTACACATTAGATCCTCCAAGCATGGAACACAAATGTGCTCCTTTGGCTTTGTAGCTCCTGCCCCTCGCAAGGGACTAGCAGAGCAGGCACTCAGTACACACAGAAGAAGGAAATGGAGACGGAGGGAAGGAAGGGGAGGGAGAGAGAGATAAGGACCAGCACCCGGACTTGCACACAGCAGTTTTTATGTAATAACTAAATACGTCGTGTTGACAGGACTTCTTTAATTTAACATAAGATCATAGGCTTTCAGAATGGGAAAGCACCTCGATACTCTCGATCCCTTTTTCTTGCTGGAGCTTCACAGCAGTACTGTGAAGCAGGTATGAAAGACCATTTTTATTCCTGTCTTACAGTGAGGAAAGCAGGACGGGGTCTTCAGTGGCTTGCCCAACATCGTGATGCCATTCTGTGGGGATGGCAGAACTCAGGCCGGGACTTCTGACATCAAACACCCCACACCGTCCTACCTGGAGGTCACCTGGGCCAGGGCTTCCTGCACTCCATCACTGGAGTGATGCCTTCACGTGCCACTTGTCACCGT
>NW_007884719.1:0-548 GCF_000696425.1 Galeopterus variegatus
TACTGAGATACTCATAGAGTCCAAATAATGCTGAGCCACTGGAGATGCCCACTGAGGAGTGAGTGGACATTCTGCCAAAAATACCCACAGC
Organism: Galeopterus variegatus; assembly: GCF_000696425.1. NCBI lineage: Eukaryota > Metazoa > Chordata > Mammalia > Dermoptera > Cynocephalidae > Galeopterus > Galeopterus variegatus. The sequence goes on from NW_007884719.1 coordinate 92, forward strand.
TCCCATCTCCCAGGCTCTTTTCCTCACACAAATTCTAGGGACAAAGGGCCTGCCCCAGCTTGAGTCATTTTTCCAATCCTAATATACAATGCTGACTACTGAGGGTTTTGAGTCACTGGGGCCAGTTCAAAGGAAGAGGGTTTGAATGGGAATGTCCACTACAGACCAACTTTGAGATTTTCATTTTGAGTAACTTGCAGGGCTTCATACACACCCTGTTCCATTTTCTTCTTCCAAACCTCTCTGGGGACTGCTTTTATGATATTCAGCAGGAAGATCAAAGCAGAGTTCATTAGCCCAGAGCTGTTGAGCTTATTCTTATTAATTATGAATAAAACAATTATAAAAATATTAGCAGCATGCAAACCTGTATTTTCCACTGACAATAAAAGGCTACTCCTAAAATCCACTTTAAGCAGCAATATTTTTGCTTTACTTTCATTGTTAAATACTTTTT
>NW_007884720.1:0-548 GCF_000696425.1 Galeopterus variegatus
CTTTAATGACTAAATAATAAACTATCTTGTTGATACCGTATTATCTTACATTCCATACCCTCGTTCCTTTGCTGGATATTTTGATTATTTCCTTTAGTTTTGTTTCATTCTGTTTTGCTCTTGTAACAAACCACAGTAACTTTCTCTCTATTGAAACCTTGTATACATTTTTCATTTTCTTCTTAGGATAGCTCACTAGAGTTAGAATTGCTAAACCAGAAGGCAGGGTTACTTCTAAAACTCCTAAAATATATTGCCAAATTGCTTTCTTGAAATGTTGTAAGGGGTAAGGGGGTTTTACATTCCATAGCATCAGTAGTAGAAGTGTCTATCTTCTGCAACACAACTGAATTGTGATTTATCAATTTTAAGATCCTTACTATTTTAAAACAGGCAAAGGGGGTATATCATTTAATTTGCATTGCTTTTTTTCCAAGTGAGGTTAAACATTTATATGTGTGTGTATCTATTTGTCATTTGAATTTTGTATTCTGTGATTAGATGCTAATAGCTTTTGTCTATTTTCTATTAGAATGTTACTGTTTTTC
>NW_007884721.1:0-548 GCF_000696425.1 Galeopterus variegatus
GATAGCCACAGAATGCACCTTTAATTTCAGCTGTTTCGGAACATACTTTTTAGAGACAACAGTTCTTACATTATAGGAAAACAGTTATAATTATTTACACATAGATGTGTATATATGTCATTGGGGGAAATGATAAATTAATTTACAATACTAACGTAAGTAATTGGGAAATAAATTATAAAACCATTCAATTACAAATGACAGTTTCTCCCAAAAGAACACTGTTTGAAAATGATCCTTCAGCAGGTTTGGTGAGCTGCCCACGGAGTAGGTGTTTATTTAAAGTTGTACGTTTTTATAACCAGTCTCCTTAATTTTCTTTAGAATGTGACAACGTGGCCCACTGTGTCAAAGTTAGACAAGTCATACAGATTGGTGTCCTGTGCACCAGTTCAAATGGTAAATTGTTAACATAAAATACTCCCAGCAATTTTCTCCGTAGTGGCTAACATCATACTTTCTGCTGTGTAATTCTCACCAAAGCTGTGTTGTGAATATTAATATTCATGAGGACACACTGAAGAATATACAAGCTCTCTCTGTGCCTG
>NW_007884722.1:0-548 GCF_000696425.1 Galeopterus variegatus
GGGCGCGACACTGAGGGTTGCGATCCGTTGCCAGACACGAAAAAAGACAAAAGGGAAAAAACAAAAAAACAAAAATAACTTTTTCTTTACACATTCTGCTGAAGAAACAAGCAGAAGCTTCCATGCTGTCAATCACAGCTGCAAGGGAGAGGGTCCTTGGGTGGCTGAGCTGGAAGGGAGCCCTGTGTGAGCTCCACGTCCCCCTGCTGCCCAGCCTACAGGTCAGCTTCCTAGTAAGAAGCCAGACGTTGGTATGTCTCAGAATCCTTCTTTCTGCCTATCCAACTGCAAGTATCTTTAGTTTGATCCTTCCACACACCACACAGACGAAGGATTGTCCAATGGATTCCTGCTCCTTCCCATTTAGTGTTTTTCAACAAAATAGTTCTATTGGCATTTGGGACCTAACAATTTCTCATTGTGGAAGGTGTTTAGCACCTCCGGCACCCACAGTTTACATGCTATTGTGACATTTAGTTTAAGTGCCATAGTGACAAAGTCATTGAGATGAACCCAAAAATGCTCCTAAGAAGACTTGTCAATACCCC
>NW_007884723.1:0-548 GCF_000696425.1 Galeopterus variegatus
CAAGGATTACACAAACATGTGAACCACATGTGCTGAGAGATTTGAGGCGGGCTTCACGGGAAGGAAGATGGAAAACGGCACGAAGTATCTGAACATAAGAAAGGGAAATGGCTATAATGTCAAAAACGAGATTACAAATGGCACATAAGCCATAAATAATATTGACCTTGATACTGGCACAAGACAGACGAGCAAGACCCATGTGCTCACAGTAGGTGTGGGGAATGAAGTGATTCCCACAGAAGGGCAGTCGCAAAATGAGGAATACAAATGGAATGGCAAAAATAAATGCCCTCACTAACACACCAAGACCAATCACAGAAACAACCTTGTTGGTAAGGATGGTGCTATAATGTAGTGGGTTGCAGATGGCCACATAGCGGTCATAAGCCATTGCCAAGAGGACTGTTGACTCCATAAGGGTAAAGTTGTGGATGAAAAACATTTGGGTGAGGCAGGCTTCAAAGATTATCTCTCTGAGGTTCATCCAGAAGATCCCAAGCATCTTGGGGATGGTAGCTGTAGAGAGGCCCAAGTCAATGGTAGCC
>NW_007884724.1:0-548 GCF_000696425.1 Galeopterus variegatus
AAATTATTCTAATGATGAACTTTTAATGTAATTACTATGTTTTAAAATATATCTTTAAATATAAATACCTCCCCCCACACGTACACACACAAATATACTCATATACATATGTGAGCATATCTTATTTTTAATAGATTGGTTTCTTCCCTCTGTTTTTAACTCATTTATTGTTTGAATGCTGGCTAAATTTTTTGACATTTAATGAATGCTTTAAGTGCTTGGTTTCTTTGAGTGTTCTTTCCTTTTATTGAAGAGGAATCTCAACAAAGAGGTGGAAAGTAAATCAGACCTGTTTCAAAAGGAATGGCATAGAGATGTAATTAACCAAGAACATATCATTATAGGTGTTTCTCTTTAGTTTTGATGTTTATGGAATTAAAGGTGTATAATGACCCTGTTGTGGGAACACATAGGTCACCCTGGTACGAAACTGTTAGCAAAAGGTGAAATTAGGGAAAAACTCTTTTGTGATTTGTTTTGTTCTACAATTATTGACCATTTGTTGACAAATTCTGTTAGTTTTTTTTGTTTTGATTTCCTTTGTTTTT
>NW_007884725.1:0-548 GCF_000696425.1 Galeopterus variegatus
TGCTTGACGGAACCCCTGCCGCATCTGAGTGTCTCTCTGTGGGCTGAATAGGCAGGCGGCATCCTCACCTTCCTCTCCAGCTCTCCCGGCCACTAGGGTGGCAGGAGTCATCCTACCGGTTCCCTCTCTTGCTCATCCTGTGAAGGGGGGCTAAAAGGGGCTACTGGGAGGTTCGGGGCCTGCTGCCCCTGATCCCCCACATGTTTTTGTTATTTGCTTGTTTATTTGTTTATTGACATGGCTGAAATATTTTAATGACGTCTACAAGTATTTTCCCTTGCAGTGTGAAACCTTTGGTGTCTCTCTTAAGAGGGCACAGACTTGGCCATCACTCTGTTACTTGGATGACAGTGGTTGAGCAGGGTTCTCTCTCACCTTCTTCCTTCCTGATCTCTCTGTTAAGCTGTCTGCCCCCCATTGGTATCCCATCCATTTGTGGTATAATTAGCACTGTATGCCGATGACTTCCTCTTTCCACGTGTGTTTTTTCCATGTTCCACATAAGGAACCTGCACTATCTGTTGTTCATTCTCAGAACTGTATTTTCA
>NW_007884726.1:0-548 GCF_000696425.1 Galeopterus variegatus
CAAACTAGTCTCTTCAAACTAATTAAACTAATCACCCTGGTCTCATCAATCAAATTAAACTCATCAAACTATTCTCACCAATCTTATTAAACTACTCAAAGTAGTCCCATCAATCTACTTAAATTAATCAACCTAGTCTTATCAATCAAATTAAACTAATCAAACTAGTCTCATCAATCAAATTAAAGTAATCAAAGTAATCACATCAATCTAATAAAACTGATCAAACTAGTCTCATCAATCTAAATAAGCTAATCAAACTAATACCAACAATCTAATTAAACTAATCTCACTAATCTTATTAAACTGTTCAATCTAGTGCCATCACACTAATTAAACTAATCAAACTAGTCTCATCAATCAAATTGAACTAATCAAACTTGACTCATCAAACGAATTAAGCTATTCAAACTAATCCCAACCATCTAATTAAACTTACCAAACTAGTCACATCAATCTTATTAAATGAATCCAACTAATCTCAACGATCTAATTAAACTAATCAAACTAATCTCACCAATCTTATTAAACTGTTCAAACTAGTGCTA
>NW_007884727.1:0-548 GCF_000696425.1 Galeopterus variegatus
GCATTGTATGTTAAGGCAGAAAGCCTAATCACAGAATACATCACAGTGTCACTCTAGAAAGAGCCCCCTGTGATTATTTTTGCAGACTCCTCCGCACCCACCACCCATCACATCCCTGGCAACCACTATCAGGAATTTTATGTTTCCAAATCATTGCCTTCTTTGCAGTTTGCTCACAGTTTTTCACATTTGCAAAAAATACATTGGATAGTTTTGCACATCTTTTTATGCTGTATATTCTTCTGGACCTCCACCTCTTGTTTGTGACTTTCTTGCATGTTGGAGCACAGAGCTGTGGTTTGCACATCTTTACTGCTGCAAAGTGTTCAGTGGCAGTGGCTTTAGCGTATTTTGTTTCTCCATTCTTCTGTTAATGTACATTTGGATTGTTTTTAGTTTTGCTGCTTTGAACAAGATTTACCTGTCTTCCAGGACACACGGGCAAAGTGTTATCTAGTAGTAGAATTGCAGAGCCATAGTTGTGTGTCCAACTTCATAGGATAAGGCCAAACTCTTTTCCAAAGTGGATGTACAAAATTAGACACCCC
>NW_007884728.1:0-548 GCF_000696425.1 Galeopterus variegatus
TATATTTGAGGTAACATGTTTACTTAGTGAATAACATGAGTCTATTTGCTACAGATTCACGCAGTAAGCTCAGATAAAATTTTAGAGAATTAATTTTAAAAGAAAGTAAGATACAGCCCTTATTTACATTATCTTTTTGAAATATTTAAGTTATCCAAGAGTATTTAGAATCTGAGTCACTCAGAACCCCATATATTAAACTACTCTAAAAAAACATTCTCCATTATAAACATATTTTTTTTTAGTTTGTTTTATAGAAATTGCATGCTTCTTGATTATTTTGATGTTCTTTAAATAATGAAAATCTTTTTTTTTTATCCTCTTGGGTTGTTTCAAAAAGACTATCTTCAAGATCAGAAATTTGTTCTTCCACTTGCTCTAGCCTCCTGCTTACACTCTCAGTTCTAGTGTTTATTTTATTATGTGAGTCGTAGTTCTAGGAGTTCTGCTACATTCTTTTCTATGGTATTTATCTGTTTGTAAATGTCCTCCTTCATGTCCTGGATTATTTTTCTCATTTCATTTTTCTGTATTTGGTCTGGTATTTG
>NW_007884729.1:0-548 GCF_000696425.1 Galeopterus variegatus
ATAAGAACACCCAAAACAGACTCACAGATCCTGAAGCAGAGAAAACAAAAGTAAAATTTCAGTTTTTTTTTTTTTTTTGGCCTTATGGAGATTGACTAGAATATCCTTAGCTGCTCTTTTATAAAAGATAGAGAGTGGGTTTTAAAATGAGTTTTGAATTCCATTTTTGCCACATTTTCTTTGTGACCGTGGATGAGAAACTTAAGCCTTGGTTTTCTTTTCTATTAAGTGGTAAGAATAATAATACCTGTACAATAGAGTTGTCTTGTGGGTTTAATGATAGAATTGGTATATATATATTTTGTTTGTTTAGATCCATTGATTTAGCGCAATTTTTATTGAAACATTAATTATACATATTTACGAGGTAAGAGTTGAATATCAATACATATATGCAATGTGTCATGATTGTCAGGGTAATTAGCATATTCATTGTTACAAAACTTAATCATTTATTCATAATGCAGACATTTGATCTCCTCTCTTCTAGCCATTTGATAACATACAATAAATTAATATTAATTATATTTGTCTGTCTCAACTGTACA
>NW_007884730.1:0-548 GCF_000696425.1 Galeopterus variegatus
CTTCCCCTTTTGTTCCTTTTCTACCATGGCAACCATCATAGTTTGTTCTGGGGTTAATACACCAACTAAAGGAGGTCCTTCAAGACCGGCCATCACCCATGGGGCTGGTGAAGACTTAGCTTTATTTAAAGCCAGAGACTGAACTTGTTGTGAGAGCTGTGCACAGATCTGTGTTAACTGTGCAAGGTCTCTCTTAACTGGATCCTCATAAGAGGGTGGAGGTTTAGTCTGAAGCAAAAATCGTTCTGGCTCCTTTTTATATTTGGCTGCCATTTCCTCCAAATCTTCCTGATCAGAGGGATCTAATTCAACTACAAGTCCTGTATTCTCTTTTAATATAGATTTGTTCAAAGAGTCTCCCATTAGAGGGGAGTCCTGAACATCCAGAGGGGGAGCGGTGGCTAACAAAGCCTGGGGATTTACAGCCTCTTGGAATTTATCACTTTCATGTCGAGGGCCAAGACAGTCTCTAATCAAAGTCCATAAGGAGAAAGCATCGACAGGAACCTTCTCAGGCCCATGTGCAGAATAATAATCCTGAATTTTAA
>NW_007884731.1:0-548 GCF_000696425.1 Galeopterus variegatus
TGGCTCCTAACAGCCATGGCATAAGGAACTTGAAATTTTGCTGAGATAAGATTTTTGACTGAGCAAGACTGCATTTGACTGAGTCCAGCACTTTTATCTCATTGTGGCTTTGTTGTTCTCTACTTGTCAATAGTAACCCTCTAAGTGATGAAATGTGTGTTTCTTTGAGCAAAATGGCCATTAAGTGAGAGAAAACTTTAGCAGAGGTTGAAAAGGCAGCTAAATAGCTGGAAGAGGATGTGCTGGAAATCATATGGCTTTTTACTGAAGTGTGATTTAGAACATAGTTGAGCTGAAATTTCAGAATTTATTATCTTGAAGATTCGTGAACACCTCACAATATAACCACAGCAAAAGTCAATGTTCTATCATACACCTTTATTTTTTGTAAAGTCTCTCTTATCTTTGCTGTTATGTCTCCTGTAGCTGTATTTGTGCGTGCATATTTTCTTTTTTATTTTCTGGTAATATTTTTCAGAGGTATGTCTACCACTTTTTCTAAGAGTCAGCTCTCAGTTTGCTGATTTAACAATTTCTGCATTTTTTTT
>NW_007884732.1:0-548 GCF_000696425.1 Galeopterus variegatus
GGTCCTTGTAATTATTTTATGGCTTCTGACATGTGAAGATTCACATGCATCTCACAAGTGCGATTGGACACATGTGAGTTGTATGTTCCAAATGTTATACTTGAATTTGATTCCTTTCCCTCTCTATTAGGGTACATTTTGAGAATTACATGAAGAATATACCTTTAGATTTGTTCTTCATTCACATAAACACAAAATGTTAAAAAGTGAAATTACATGTTGTTACATGTTAGAGGATTTTTTTTAGTTTTTATCTTTAAAAAATTTTTATTTTATTTTATTATTTTTTCTCTATTTTTATTTTTTAAATTTTATTTTAATTGATTCATTTATTATTATTATTATTATTCTTTTTTACATTCTAAGTTGTTGTTGAGCAATTGGGGGGAGAGTGGAAGGGGGAGGTAGATAGGGAAGGAGGAGGAAGAAGGAGGGATGGGGGCATGGTAGAGGCCCATGGCACCCCCCTCATTCTGGCAGGGGAGCCCAGGGGGCTTCTGGTGGCAGTTTGGTTGTGGCTGGGCTGGATGTGGTCATTGGGCGTGTGT
>NW_007884733.1:0-548 GCF_000696425.1 Galeopterus variegatus
TCTTTCCTTTTCCTGTTTTGTTGTTTGTTCTAAGGAAGAGCTATCTATATTGGGGTAAGGGGTAGGGGACTTCAAGAATAAAAGCATTTGTGAAATAGCAAAAAAGAAATTTCATTTATAATCCTATTGTCACAGATACCAGACACACACACACATGCATGTGCATGACACACAGACACGCATGTGCATGACACACAGACACGCATGTGCATGACACACATATGGTGAGTCCAACCCAGCACCTTACTGCTCCTGAGCGGATGCAGCAAGCCAGGACGCTGAGCAGCCAGATGCCAGCTTTTCGATCTCCTGCAACTCACCTTCTAAATAATTTCCATTTTCTAAACGACACAGTTCCTCACGAGACCCGCTGTGACCTTTTCTGTTTATAAGAGAGGTAGCCTTCTTGCTGATACATCCTGAAATCTGTTTTCTCTTCTGAAAGTCAAACTAACTGGGGAGCAGCTACAGTTTGGGAGGAAAAAAACTGAAGTTATGACCTGCCAGGGGGTGATGCAGCACAGATCCTGAAATGGCAGGGAAGTCCC
>NW_007884734.1:0-548 GCF_000696425.1 Galeopterus variegatus
TGTAAATATATATGCACCCATAATCAGAGCGACTAGATATATAAAAGCAAATTTTAATAGAGGGAAAATGAGACCAAAAAGGAAATTGTATAATGATGAAGACATTATATATATAAATATATATGTATATTCAAAATTGTTTAACAATTTTGTAGAAGTATTTCAGCAGTTTCTAATGAAGGAAAATATACCTCTCTTATTAGCCATTCCTTTCTTAGGTATATATGTATACAAAATAAAAAGCAGTGGTACAGATAAACAGTCCAGATATAGAACCATACTAATATATACACAGATAAACAGTCCAGATATAGAACCATACTAATATATACATATACATATATATATACATATACACACATATATACATATACATATATATATACACATATATGTGTATATATGGTCAATTGATTTTCAACCATGATGCCCAAGTAATTTAGAGAAGAAAGGAAAGTCTTTTCAAAAAATGTTGCTGAAACCACTAGATATTTGTATGGAAATAATGAAAATTTCTATCATTACTTTATGCCATATACAAAAATAAC
>NW_007884735.1:0-548 GCF_000696425.1 Galeopterus variegatus
CCTCCATGGACTCTACAAAAACATCAGGCCATTTGAAATTGTCCACTTCTTGATGTTCTGCTCTGCTTATTTATTTATTTCCATTCAGTTATTTCTCCGGGTGTTTCATTTGGATAGTTACTGTTGCAATGTCTTCATGTTCTCCCATCTGTTCTGCTGCAAAGTTAATCTTCCATTAATTCCATCCAGTGTTATTTTTCATCTTAGACACACTGTAAATTTCATCTTTAGAAATACAATAAAAAAAAAGAAATACAATTAGATATTTCTTATATATTTCATGTCTCTACTGATGACTATATGAATTATAGTTATAATACCTGTTTCGATGTACTTGTTTGCTTATTCTAACGTATCTGACAATTCTTGGCTGATTTCAATCCTTGATTTTTCTCCTCATTGTGATTTGTATTAAAAAGAAAACATTGTAAAAAAAATTTTTTTTTTGAGTACTGGTTAATATTTTATTCCTGTAAATACAAATGAGCTTTGTTCAGGGAGGCAATTATGTTACGTGGAGCCTGTTTGATCCTTTAGGAATTTTCTTA
>NW_007884736.1:0-548 GCF_000696425.1 Galeopterus variegatus
TTATCATACTTTTAAAAATAAAAAATAATTGCCTTATCTCAAATACCCAGTCAGTATCTTAAAAATGTTGTAATTTCTCTTTTTATAATTTAATCAGGATCTGTATAGATCTGCACATTGCAACTGGTTAATGTGTCTTTTAAACCTCTTTTGATGTATAAACTCCCCCTCTGTCCTTTTTTTTTTCCCTCTTGCAATCATTTGTTGAAGAAACTGTGGTGTTGGTCCTGTAGCTCCCTGCAGTCTGGATTGTGCTGATTGCATCCCTGTGGTGTTGTTTAACGAGCTCCTGTGTTCTCTGTGTCCTTGTAAATTGGGAGTTGGATCTAGAAGCTACATTGTGTTCACATTTGACTGTTTTTTTTTTTTTGCAGGACTGCTTCATAGGCAGTGATATGTTCTTCTGCCATCTCTGTTTTTGTGGTGTTAACAGTCATTGATGTAAAATGTCTATCTATGGCAGTGTTTCTTTAAAGGGAGAATTCAAAGAATTATCTGGGTTCAAAAACTTTTTGGGAAAACAAATCAAATAATCTATTAAAAATTAG
>NW_007884737.1:0-548 GCF_000696425.1 Galeopterus variegatus
TAGCTGTCACCTTAGGCAAGTTATTTAGCCTCTTTCCCCCCTAATTTTCTCATCTGTAAAAGGGCAGGTAATAGGAGAACCTACCTCATAGAGTTGTTTGGAAGAGCGGTGAGATAGCACATGTAATTTGCTTAGAATATTACATAAGAAGCATTCAGTAAATGTCAGATGTCATTATCCCTTGGAGCCAGGAGCAGAAAGAGAAGGCCTGGGAATCAGGAGTCTTGGTTCTAATCTCAGAAGTGAACTACAGGCTGTGTGACCTTGAACTAGTCAATTCTCTCTGGGCTCCAATTTCCTATGTCACGTCTCTCCTGAAGATGTGGACCATATCGATGATTTTTGAACTTCAGTGTTTGTGGCAAGCTGGAAAATGGTCCGTCAAAGACACCAGGTGCTAATCTTTGGAATCTTTAAATGTTACCTTATTGGGGAAAAGGGTCTTTGCAGATACGATTAAGTCAAGGATCATGAGATGGGGATCTTGGCCTGAAATTCACAAGTATCGTCATAAGAGGAAGATTTGAAAACAGACAAAAGAGAATGTG
>NW_007884738.1:0-548 GCF_000696425.1 Galeopterus variegatus
TTTTTCAAAATGAAATCGATCTGGGAAAATGCAAATAAAAAATTTTAAATGACTTTTTTTCCTTTGTTCCTTGCCTGTTTTCCATATGTAATTAATTTTTAAATTTCTCTTTATTAGTTTATTTTATTATTTATTTATTTCATTTATTTAATTAATTTAGAAAGCATCCAAGTTATAAACTTTACTTCCTTAGAACCCCCACACTTGTCTAAACTAAATTAACTTAAGCTCTGAGTAGAATATTGCTTAGCAGGAATTTTTTTTTTCCTTCTGTAGTCATTAAAGATTTATATAAAATAATTTCAATTTTTTAAAAAATAATTCCTTTTCTTACAGAGCAAAGACGGAGTGAAGGGAATATGCCCCATAAAGAAGAATTCCCTACACTATTTAACTGCATAAGAGAATCAAGAAGCAGGATCATTCCTGGTCTTCATCTGCCTCCATCTGCTTTTCTCCTTCAGATTAAGAAATTAACAGACATCTCGGGCCGGCCCGGTGGCGCACTGCGATAGTGCGCCGCTTGGGAAGCGCGGCGGCGCTCCTGC
>NW_007884739.1:0-548 GCF_000696425.1 Galeopterus variegatus
GCAACCAAAAAGTCTTTGTTCTGACAAACCCTCATAGTGTGTTTCCTAAGAATTGACGTCAGATAATATTGTTACTGACACCTATAATTATTCACATTATTAAATAGAACAATTTACACATTGATTTAGAAAACGATAATGTCTTAGTACAGGTTATCTTTGCATTAGTAAAGCATCTGGTTAGTTTGCTGGATGATGTTTATTACCTGTTGGGGATCATGAAGAGCATTTGTAATGTAAATAAGAAAAAGTCACAGACCGAGATCGACAGGAACTTACCACCCAATGGAAGATTAGGTTTGGGTGGAGAAATCTTCTAACATACACTTCAGTGAATAAATCCCTTATCCCTGCACAAAATAGCATCCCCAAAATAAGAGTCCGATCACTTTATAATCAATTTTGCTTCATTCAACATAATCTTGTATGAACCAAAAGATTCAAATAAAAAAAATAAATATTTCAGTAAATAAGAATACAAAATTGGTTTTTTAAGGTGGTGAGTTACTCCTATAGCACACTTTATTTTATTGCTAGAGATACATTTA
>NW_007884740.1:0-548 GCF_000696425.1 Galeopterus variegatus
ACACTGGCCTTAAAATATTAACTGCTATAAGAATTGTTCTATCACTATAAACAACTAGAAATCCAGAGAAAATATAGGAAACAACTATTTTTGGCCACTGGCATTAGGCATTATAGAACTATGATCCCAGAGAGAGAAAGAACAAATGAGGAGAGCCCTACAGTTACTCTATCTGACTAGCTGAAGCAGTTTGCAGGGTGTAGCGTAAGGGGGGAAACCCATACAAAGCCCAGTGGTCACACTGATTGCACTGGAAGTCTCTGCCAGTGCTGTAAGTTGAAAAAAAGAAAAAGATATACAAATTGGAAAGGAAGAAATGAAATTATCTTTATTCACAGATGACGTGTTTATCTAAGTAGAAAATCCTAAGTAATCTGAAAAGTTACTCAAGTTCATACGCAAGTTAAGGGAAGGTCAACAGATACGAAGTCAATACAAGAAACTGTATTTCTGTAAGTTGCAGACGAACAATTGAAAAGTGACATTTAAAAAATACAATTACAATAGGACTAAAAATATTAAATACTTAGAGACAAATTCAATGAAAT
>NW_007884741.1:0-548 GCF_000696425.1 Galeopterus variegatus
GCCATGAGCATTTAGTTGAACTGAAAGAAAGTTAAGTGCTGTTTTAATTTTAAAGGAAATCTCAAAGGTTAGTGGTATGTTTTTATGGGCATAACATGCACAATTACAGCAGGCATGACTGGCCCAAGCAGGTTATATTTTACACATAACTAGTCCAGACACGTGTTGGAGCCACTAAGAAGAAGACAGCATGGCTGGTTGTCCTAACACTTGCTTCTCTTCTGGCCTACTCATTGTAAAAACTGTGTTTGCCTCACTTTTCATAGTAAAGCAGTTTTTGTAATAATATTGGGTAAATAAATAGGTATTTTCCAAAGCTCTATGTTATCTTAAGTAATATATGTCATTATTGATTTTTTTTTCCTGTAATGAGAAAGTTAATAGTAGGAATTGTATGCAGTTGCTATAGTAACATGCACTAGTCTATTTCTCTTGAAGGGGAAGCATACAATTAATTTGTTTTTTAACCTTTTTTTATTATGAGAACATCCACAGAATGCAATAACAGAGTTCTGTGGTCCTAATAAATTTTGCCTTTTTTTTTTTTT
>NW_007884742.1:0-548 GCF_000696425.1 Galeopterus variegatus
CAATACAGTAGCCACTAGCCTCATGTTGCTATTTAAATTAAAATTAAGTAAAATTAAGGGCTGGCCCTGTGGCACACTGCTACAGTGCACCGCTTGGGAAGCGCAGTGGCGCTCCCGCTGAGGGTTCGGATCCCACATGCAGACCGGCCGCTCACTGGCTGAGCGAGGTGCAGGAGCAACACCGAGGGTTGCGATCCCGTAGCCGGTCCCGGTCCGGTACGGGCGTGACACTGAGGGTTGCAATCCGTTGCCGGTCACGAAAAAAGACAAAAAGGGGAAAAAAAAAAATTAAGTAAAATTAAAATTCCAGTTCCTCGGTTGCAGTAGACACAACTTGAGCGCTTGTGGCCACATGTTGCTAGCTGCTGCCACATTGGAAGGATAGACAGAGAACATCCCCATCATCACGGAAGGTTTTGCAGACAATGCTGATCTATATTGTTCTTGTTCCATTCTGAAAGGCCCCTCCTGCCCTATAAAACTGTGTTTCAACTCTGTTGCTATTGAGTATGCAGGGACTCATTCTTCTATCCCCATGCCACCATGAG